>NW_027278375.1:0-45452 GCF_030028105.1 Mobula birostris
ACCAACCATCTCACTCCTGTACACCCTCTCATCTCCATCTGAGATTCTACCAACAATCTCACTCCTGTACACCCTCTCATCTCCATCTGAGATCCTACCAACAATCTGACTCCTGTACACTCTCTCATCTCCATCTGAGATCCTACCAACAATCTGAGTCCTGTACACTCTCTCATGTCCATCTGAGATCCTACCAACAATCTCACTCCTGTGCACTTTCTCATTTCCAGCTGAGATCCTACCAACAATCTCACTCTGTACACCCTCTTGTCTCCATCCGAGCTTCTAACAACAATCTCACTCCTGTACACTCTATCATCTCTATCTGAGATCCTACCGACAATCTCACTGCTATACACTCTCTCATCTCCATCTGAGATCCTACAACACTCTCACTCCTGTAAACTTTCTCATCTCCATCTGAGATTCTACCAACAATCTCACTCCTGTACACTCTCGCATCTCCATCTGAGATTCTACCAACAATCTCACTCCTGTACACTTTCTCATCTCCATCTGAGATCCTACCAACAATCTTACTCCTGTACACCCTCTCATCTCCATTTGAGATCCTACGAAAAATCTAACTCCTGTACTCTCTCTCATCTCCATCTGTGATTCTACCAACAATCTCACTCTTGTACACCCTCTCATCTCCACCTGAGATCCTACCTACAATCTCACTCCTGTACACTCTCTCATCTCTATCTGAGATCCTACCAACAATCTCACTCCTGTACACTCTCTCAGCTCTATCTGAGATCCTGCCTACAATCTCACTCCTGTATACCCACTTGTCTCCATCTGAGATTCTACCAACAATCTCACTCCTGTACACTCTCTCATCTCCATCTGAGATCCTACCAAGAATGTCCGTCGTGTAATTTTTCTCATCTCCATCGGAGATTCTACCAACAATCTCACTCTCGTACACCTTCTCATCTCCATCTAAGATTCTACCAACAATCTCACTCCTGTGCACTCTCTCATCTCCATCTGAGATCCTGCCAACAATCTCACTCCTGCACAATCTCTACTCTCCATTTACGATCCTACCAACCATCTCACTCCTGTACACTCTCTCATCTCCATCTGAGATTCTATCAACAATCTCACTCCTGTACGTCCCCATCTCCATCTGAGATCCTACCAACAATCTCGCTCCTGTACACCCTCTCATCTCCATCTGAGATCCTACCAACAATCTCACTCCTGTACCCTCTCTCATCTCCATCTGAGATCCTACCAAGAATCACACTCCTGTACCCCCTCTCATCTCCTTCTGAGATCCTACCAACAATCTCACTCCTGTACACGCTCTCATCTCCATCTGAGATCCTATCAACAATCTGACTCCCATACATCCTCTCATCCCCATCTGAGATTCTACCAACCATCTCACTCCTGTACACCCTCTCATCTCCATCTGAGATTCTACCAACAATCTCACTCCTGTACACCCTCTCATCTCCATCTGAGATCCTACCAACAATCTGACTCCTGTACACTCTCTCATCTCCATCTGAGATCCTACCAACAATCTCACTCCTGTACAGCCTCTCCAATCTCCATCTGAGATCGTACCAACAATCTCACTCCGGTACGCTTTCTCATCTCCATCTGAGATTCTACCAACAATCTCACTCTGTACACTCTCTCATCTCCATCCGAGATTCCACCAATAATCTCACTCCTGTAAACTCTATCATCTCTATCTGAGATCCTACCGACAATCTCACTCCTGTACACTTTCTCATCTCCATCTGAGATTCTACCAGAATCTCACTCCTGTACACTCTTTCACTTCCATCTGAGATTCTACCAACAATCTCACTCCTGTAGACCCTCTCATCTCCATCTGAGATCCTACCTACAATCTCACTCCTGTACACTCTCTCATCTCTATCTGAGATCCTGCCAACAATCTCTCTCCTGTACACCTCTGATCTCCATCTGAGATTCTACCAACAATCTCACTCCTGTACACCCTCTCCTCTCCGTCTGAGATCCTACCAACAATCTCACTCCTGTACACTCTCCAATCTCGATCTGAGATCCTACCAACAATCTCACTCCTGTACACTCTCTTATCTCTATCTGAGATCCTACCAACAATCTCACTCTTGTACACCCTCTGATCTCCATCTGATATTCTACCAACAATCTCACTCCTGTACACCCTCTCAACTCCATCTGAAATTCTACCAACATTCTCACTACTGTCCACTCTCTCAACTCCATCTGAGATCCTGCCAACAATCTCTATTCCTGTACACCCTCTCATCTCCATCTGAGATCCTACCAACAATCTCACTCCTGCACACTCTCTCATCTCCATCTGAGATCCTACCACAATCTAAATCCTGTACACCCTCTCATCTCCATCTGAGATCATGCCAACAATCTCACTCCTGTACACCCTCTCATCTCCATCTGAGATTCTACCAACAATCTCAGTCCTGCACACACTCTCATCTCTATCTGAGATCCTACCAACAATGTCACTCCTGTACGCTCTCTCATTTCTATCTGAGACTCTACCAACAACCTCACTCCTGTACACCCTCTCATCTCCATCTGAGATCCTATCTACAATCTCACTCCTGTACACTCTCTCATCTCCATCTGAGATCCAGCCAACAATCTCACTCCTCTACACTCTCTCATCTCCATCTGAGGTTCCACCAACAATCTCACTCCTGTACACTCTCTTATCTCCATCTCAGATTTTACCACAATCTCACTCCTGTACAGTCTCTCATCTCCATCTGAGATTCCACCAACAATCTCACTCCTATACACTCTCTCATCTGCATCTGTGATTCTACCAACAATCTCACTCCTGTACACCCTCTCCTCTCCGTCTGAGATCCTACCAACAATCTCACTCCTGTACACTCTCCAATCTCCATCTGAGATCCTACCAACAATCTCACTCCTGTACACTGTCTCATCACCATCTGAGATCCCACCAACAATCTCACTCCTGTACACCTCTCATCTCCATTTGATATTCTACCAACAATCTCACTCCTGTACACCCTCTCAACTCCATCTGAGATTCTACCAACATTCTCACTCCTGTATACCCTCTCATCTCCATCTGAGATCCAACCAACAATCTCACTACTGTACACTCTCTCATCTCCATCTGAGAACCTACCAACAATCACACTCCTGTACACTCTCTCGTCTCCATCTGAGATCCTACCAACAATCTCACTCCTGTTGCCTCTCCAATCTCCATCTGAGATCCTACCAACAATCTAAATCCTGTACACCCTCTCATCTCCATCTGAGATCATGCAACATTCTCACTCCTGTAAACCCTCTCATCTCCATCTGAGATCGTACCAACAATCTAACTCCTGTACACTTCCTCATCTCCATCTGAGATTCTATCAACAATCTCACTCCTGTACGTCCTCATCTCCATCTGAGATCCTACCAACAATCTCGCTCCTGTACACCCTCTCATCTCCATCTGAGATCCTACCAACAATCTCACTCCTGTACCCTCTCTCATCTCCATCTGAGATCCTACCAAGAATCACACTCCTGTACACCCTCTCATCTCCTTCTGAGATCCTACCAACAATCTCACTCCTGTACACGCTCTTATCTCCATCTGAGATCCTATCAACAATCTGACTCCCATACATCCTCTCATCCCCATCTGAGATTCTACCAACCATCTCACTCCTGTACACCCTCTCATCTCCATCTGAGATTCTACCAACAATCTCACTCCTGTACACCCTCTCATCTCCATCTGAGATCCTACCAACAATCTGACTCCTGTACACTCTCTCATCTCCATCTGAGATCCTACCAACAATCTGAGTCCTGTACACTCTCTCATGTCCATCTGAGATCCTACCAACAATCTCACTCCTGTGCACTTTCTCATTTCCAGCTGAGATCCTACCAACAATCTCACTCCCGTACACCCTCTTGTCTCCATCCGAGCTTCTACCAACAATCTCACTCCTGTACACTCTATCATCTCTATCTGAGATCCTACCGACAATCTCACTGCTATACACTCTCTCATCTCCATCTGAGATCCTACCAACACTCTCACTCCTGTAAACTTTCTCATCTCCATCTGAGATACTACCAACAATCTCACTCCTGTACACTCTCGCATCTCCATCTGAGATTCTACCAACAATCTCACTCCTGTACACTTTCTCATCTCCATCTGAGATCCTACCAACAATCTTACTCCTGTACACCCTCTCATCTCCATTTGAGATCCTACGAAAAATCTCACTCCTGTACTCTCTCTCATCTCCATCTGTGATTCTACCAACAATCTCACTCTTGTACACCCTCTCATCTCCACCTGAGATCCTACCTACAATCTCACTCCTGTACACTCTCTCATCTCTATCTGAGATCCTACCAACAATCTCACTCCTGTACACTCTCTCAGCTCTATCTGAGATCCTGCCTACAATCTCACTCCTGTATACCCACTTGTCTCCATCTGAGATTCTACCAACAATCTCACTCCTGTACACTCTCTCATCTCCATCTGAGATCCTACCAAGAATGTCCGTCGTGTAATTTTTCTCATCTCCATCGGAGATTCTACCAACAATCTCACTCCTGTACGTTCTCATCTCCATCTGAGATGCTACCAACAATCTCACTCCTGTACACCTTCTCATCTCCATCTAAGATTCTACCAACAATCTCACTCCTGTGCACTCTCTCATCTCCATCTGAGATCCTGCCAACAATCTCACTCCTGCACAATCTCTACTCTCCATTTACGATCCTACCAACCATCTCACTCCTGTACACTCTCTCATCTCCATCTGAGATTCTATCAACAATCTCACTCCTGTACGTCCCCATCTCCATCTGAGATCCTACCAACAATCTCGCTCCTGTACACCCTCTCATCTCCATCTGAGATCCTACCAACAATCTCACTCCTGTACCCTCTCTCATCTCCATCTGAGATCCTACCAAGAATCACACTCCTGTACCCCCTCTCATCTCCTTCTGAGATCCTACCAACAATCTCACTCCTGTACACGCTCTCATCTCCATCTGAGATCCTATCAACAATCTGACTCCCATACATCCTATCATCCCCATCTGAGATTCTACCAACCATCTCACTCCTGTACACCCTCTCATCTCCATCTGAGATTCTACCAACAATCTCACTCCTGTACACCCTCTCATCTCCATCTGAGATCCTACCAACAATCTGACTCCTGTACACCCTCTTGTCTCCATCCGAGCTTCTACCAACAATCTCACTCCTGTACACTCTATCATCTCTATCTGAGATCCTACCGACAATCTCACTGCTATACACTCTCTCATCTCCATCTGAGATCCTACCAACACTCTCACTCCTGTAAACTTTCTCATCTCCATCTGAGATTCTACCAACAATCTCACTCCTGTACACTCTCGCATCTCCATCTGAGATTCTACCAACAATCTCACTCCTGTACACTTTCTCATCTCCATCTGAGATCCTACCAACAATCTTACTCCTGTACACCCTCTCATCTCCATTTGAGATCCTACGAAAAATCTCACTCCTGTACTCTCTCTCATCTCCATCTGTGATTCTACCAACAATCTCACTCTTGTACACCCTCTCATCTCCACCTGAGATCCTACCTACAATCTCACTCCTGTACACTCTCTCATCTCTATCTGAGATCCTACCAACAATCTCACTCCTGTACACTCTCTCAGCTCTATCTGAGATCCTGCCTACAATCTCACTCCTGTATACCCACTTGTCTCCATCTGAGATTCTACCAACAATCTCACTCCTGTACACTCTCTCATCTCCATCTGAGATCCTACCAAGAATGTCCGTCGTGTAATTTTTCTCATCTCCATCGGAGATTCTACCAACAATCTCACTCCTGTACGTTCTCATCTCCATCTGAGATGCTACCAACAATCTCACTCCTGTACACCTTCTCATCTCCATCTAAGATTCTACCAACAATCTCACTCCTGTGCACTCTCTCATCTCCATCTGAGATCCTGCCAACAATCTCACTCCTGCACAATCTCTACTCTCCATTTACAATCCTACCAACCATCTCACTCCTGTACACTCTCTCATCTCCATCTGAGATTCTATCAACAATCTCACTCCTGTACGTCCCCATCTCCATCTGAGATCCTACCAACAATCTCGCTCCTGTACACCCTCTCATCTCCATCTGAGATCCTACCAACAATCTCACTCCTGTACCCTCTCTCATCTCCATCTGAGATCCTACCAAGAATCACACTCCTGTACCCCCTCTCATCTCCTTCTGAGATCCTACCAACAATCTCACTCCTGTACACGCTCTCATCTCCATCTGAGATCCTATCAACAATCTGACTCCCATACATCCTCTCATCCCCATCTGAGATTCTACCAACCATCTCACTCCTGTACACCCTCTCATCTCCATCTGAGATTCTACCAACAATCTCACTCCTGTACACCCTCTCATCTCCATCTGAGATCCTACCAACAATCTGACTCCTGTACACTCTCTCATCTCCATCTGAGATCCTACCAACAATCTCACTCCTGTACAGCCTCTCCAATCTCCATCTGAGATCGTACCAACAATCTCACTCCGGTACGCTTTCTCATCTCCATCTGAGATTCTACCAACAATCTCACTCCTGTACACTCTCTCATCTCCATCCGAGATTCCACCAATAATCTCACTCCTGTACACTCTCTCATCACCATCTGAGATCCTACCAACAATCTCACTCCTGTACACTTTCTCATCTCTATCTGATATCCTACCAACAATCTCACTGCTGTACACTCTCTCATCTCCATCTGAGATCCTACCAAGAATGTCAGTCGTGTAATTTTTCTCATCTCCATCGGAGATTCTACCAACAATCTCACGCCTGTACGTCCTCATCTCCATCTGAGATGCTACCAACAATCTCACTCCTGTACACTCTCTCATCTCCATCTGAGATTCTACCAACAATCTCACTCCTGTACACTCTCTCATCTCCATCTGAGATTCCACCAACAATCTCACTCTTATACACTCTCTCATCTGCATCTGTGATTCTACCAACAATCTCACTCCTGTACACCCTCTCATCTCCATCTGAGATTCTACCAACAATCTCACTCCTGTACACCCTCTCATCTCCATCTGAGATTCTACCAACAATCTCACTCCTGTACACCCTCTCATCTCCATCTGAGATTCTACCAACAATCTCACTCCTGTACACTCTCTCATCTCCATCTGAGATCCTGCCAGCAATCCCATTCCTGTACACTCTCTCATCTCCATCTGAGATCCTACGAACAATCTCACTCCTGTACTCTCTTTCACTTCCATCTGAGTTTCTACCAACAATCTCACTCCTGTAGACCCTCTCATCTCCATCTGAGATCCTACCTACAATCACACTCCTGTACACTCTCTCATCTCTATCTGAGATCCTGCCAACAATCTCTCTCCTGTACACCCTCTGATCTCCATCTGAGATCCTACCAACAATCTGACTCCTGTACACCCTCTCCTCTCCGTCTGAAATCCTACCAACAATCTCACTCCTGTACACTCTCCAATCTCCATCTGAGATCCTACCAACAATCTCACCCCTGTACACTCTCTTATCTCTATCTGAGATCCAACAAACAATCTCACTCTTGTACACCCTCTGATCTCCATCTGATATTCTACCAACAATCTCACTCCTGTACACCTACCAACAATCACACTCCTGTACACCCTCTTGTCTCCATCTGAGATTCTACCAACAATCTCACTCCTGTACACTCTCTCATCTCTATCTGAGATCCTACCGACAACCTCACTGCTGTACACTCTCTCATCTCCATCTGAGATCCTACCAACACTCTCACTCCTGTACACCCTCTCATCTGCATCTGAGATTCTACCAACAATCTCACTCCTGTACACCCTCTCATCTCCATCTGAGATCATACCTACAATCTCACTCCGGTATGCTTTCTCATCTCCATCTGAGATTCCACCAATAATCTCACTCCTGTATACTCTCTCATCACCATCTGAGATCCTACCAACAATCGAACTCCTGTACACTTCCTCATCTCCATCTGAGATTCTATCAACAATCTCACTCCTGTACGTCCTCATCTCCATCTGAGATCCTACGAACAATCTCGCTCCTGTACACCCTCTCATCTCCATCTGAGATCCTACCAACAATCTCACTCCTGTACACTCTGTCATCTCCTTCTGAGATCCTACCAACAATCTCACTCCTGTACACCCTCTCATCTCCATCTGAGATCCTATCAACAATCTGACTCCCATACATCCTCTCATCCCCATCTGAGATTCTATCTACAATCTCACCCCTGTACACCCTCTCATTTCCATCTGAGATCCTACCAACAATCTCACTCCTGTACACTCTCTCACCTCCATCTGAGGTCCTACGAACAATCTCACTCCTGTACTCTCTCTCATTTCCATCTGAGATTCTACCAACAATCTCACTCCTGTACACCCTCTCATCTCCATCTGAGATCCTACCAACAATTTGACTCCTGTACACTCTCTCATCTCCATCTGAGATCCTACCAACAATCTCACTCCAGTGCACTTTCTCATTTCCAGCTGAGATTCTACCAACAATCTCACTCCTGTACGTACTTATCTCCATCTGAGATCCTACCAACTTTCTCACTCCTGTACACCCTCTCATCTCCATCTGAGATCCTACCAACAATCTCACTCCTGTACACCCTCTTGTCTCCATCCGAGCTTCTACCAACAATCTCACTCCTGTACACTCTATCATCTCTATCTGAGATCCTACCGACAATCTCACTCCTGTACACTTTCTCATCTCCATCTGAGATTCTACCAGAATCTCACTCCTGTACACTCTTTCACTTCCATCTGAGATTCTACCAACAATCTCACTCCTGTAGACCCTCTCATCTCCATCTGAGATCCTACCTACAATCTCACTCCTGTACACTCTCTCATCTCTATCTGAGATCCTGCCAACAATCTCTCTCCTGTACACCCTCTGATCTCCATCTGAGATTCTACCAACAATCTCACTCCTGTACACCCTCTCCTCTCCGTCTGAGATCCTACCAACAATCTCACTCCTGTACACTCTCCAATCTCGATCTGAGATCCTACCAACAATCTCACTCCTGTACACCCTCTCAACTCCATCTGAAATTCTACCAACATTCTCACTACTGTCCACTCTCTCAACTCCATCTGAGATCCTGCCAACAATCTCTATTCCTGTACACCCTCTCATCTCCATCTGAGATCCTACCAACAATCTCACTCCTGCACACTCTCTCATCTCCATCTGAGATCCTACCAACAATCTAAATCCTGTACACCCTCTCATCTCCATCTGAGATCATGCCAACAATCTCACTCCTGTACACCCTCTCATCTCCATCTGAGATTCTACCAACAATCTCAGTCCTGCACACACTCTCATCTCTATCTGAGATCCTACCAACAATGTCACTCCTGTACGCTCTCTCATTTCTATCTGAGACTCTACCAACAACCTCACTCCTGTACACCCTCTCATCTCCATCTGAGATCCTATCTACAATCTCACTCCTGTACACTCTCTCATCTCCATCTGAGATCCAGCCAACAATCTCACTCCTGTACACTCTCTCATCTCCATCTGAGGTTCCACCAACAATCTCACTCCTGTACACTCTCTTATCTCCATCTCAGATTTTACCAACAATCTCACTCCTGTACAGTCTCTCATCTCCATCTGAGATTCCACCAACAATCTCACTCCTATACACTCTCTCATCTGCATCTGTGATTCTACCAACAATCTCACTCCTGTACACCCTCTCCTCTCCGTCTGAGATCCTACCAACAATCTCACTCCTGTACACTCTCCAATCTCCATCTGAGATCCTACCAACAATCTCACTCCTGTACACTGTCTCATCACCATCTGAGATCCCACCAACAATCTCACTCCTGTACACCCTCTCATCTCCATTTGATATTCTACCAACAATCTCACTCCTGTACACCCTCTCAACTCCATCTGAGATTCTACCAACATTCTCACTCCTGTATACCCTCTCATCTCCATCTGAGATCCAACCAACAATCTCACTACTGTACACTCTCTCATCTCCATCTGAGAACCTACCAACAATCACACTCCTGTACACTCTCTCGTCTCCATCTGAGATCCTACCAACAATCTCACTCCTGTTGCCTCTCCAATCTCCATCTGAGATCCTACCAACAATCTAAATCCTGTACACCCTCTCATCTCCATCTGAGATCATGCCAACATTCTCACTCCTGTAAACCCTCTCATCTCCATCTGAGATCGTACCAACAATCTAACTCCTGTACACTTCCTCATCTCCATCTGAGATTCTATCAACAATCTCACTCCTGTACGTCCTCATCTCCATTTGAGATCCTACCAACAATCTCGCTCCTGTACACCCTCTCATCTCCATCTGAGATCCTACCAACAATCTCACTCCTGTACCCTCTCTCATCTCCATCTGAGATCCTACCAAGAATCACACTCCTGTACACCCTCTCATCTCCTTCTGAGATCCTACCAACAATCTCACTCCTGTACACGCTCTTATCTCCATCTGAGATCCTATCAACAATCTGACTCCCATACATCCTCTCATCCCCATCTGAGATTCTACCAACCATCTCACTCCTGTACACCCTCTCATCTCCATCTGAGATTCTACCAACAATCTCACTCCTGTACACCCTCTCATCTATATCTGAGATCCTACCAACAATCTGACTCCTGTACACTCTCTCATCTCCATCTGAGATCCTACCAACAATCTGAGTCCTGTACACTCTCTCATGTCCATCTGAGATCCTACCAACAATCTCACTCCTGTGCACTTTCTCATTTCCAGCTGAGATCCTACCGACAATCTCACTCCTGTACACCCTCTTGTCTCCATCCGAGCTTCTACCAACAATCTCACTCCTGTAAACTTTCTCATCTCCATCTGAGATTCTACCAACAATCTCACTCCTGTACACTCTCGCATCTCCATCTGAGATTCTACCAACAATCTCACTCCTGTACACTTTCTCATCTCCATCTGAGATCCTACCAACAATCTTACTCCTGTACACCCTCTCATCTCCATTTGAGATCCTACGAAAAATCTCACTCCTGTACTCTCTCTCATCTCCATCTGTGATTCTACCAACAATCTCACTCTTGTACACCCTCTCATCTCCACCTGAGATCCTACCTACAATCTCACTCCTGTACACTCTCTCATCTCTATCTGAGATCCTACCAACAATCTCACTCCTGTACACTCTCTCAGCTCTATCTGAGATCCTGCCTACAATCTCACTCCTGTATACCCACTTGTCTCCATCTGAGATTCTACCAACAATCTCACTCCTGTACACTCTCTCATCTCCATCTGAGATCCTACCAAGAATGTCCGTCGTGTAATTTTTCTCATCTCCATCGGAGATTCTACCAACAATCTCACTCCTGTACGTTCTCATCTCCATCTGAGATGCTACCAACAATCTCACTCCTGTACACCTTCTCATCTCCATCTAAGATTCTACCAACAATCTCACTCCTGTGCACTCTCTCATCTCCATCTGAGATCCTGCCAACAATCTCACTCCTGCACAATCTCTACTCTCCATTTACGATCCTACCAACCATCTCACTCCTGTACACTCTCTCATCTCCATCTGAGATTCTACCAACAATCTCACTCCTGTACACCCTTTCATCTCCATCTGAGATCCTACCTACGATCTCACTCCTGTACACTCTCATCTCTATCTGAGATCCTGCCAACAATCTCACTCCTGTACACCCTCTGATCTCCATCTGAGATTCTACCAACAATCTCACTCCTGTACACTGTCTCATCACCATATGAGATCCCACCAACAATCTCACTCCTGTGCACCCTCTGATCTCCATCTGATATTTTACCAACAATCTCACTCCTGTACACCCTCTCGTCTCCATCTGAGATCCTACCAACAATCTCACTCCTGTTGCCTCTCCAATCTCCATCTGAGATCGTACCAACAATCTCACTCTGGTACGCTTTCTCATCTCCATCTGAGATTCTACCAACAATCTCACTCCTGTACACTCTCTCATCTCCATCCGAGATTCCACCAATAATCTCACTCCTGTACACTCTCTCATCTCTATCTGATATCCTACCAACAATCTCACTGCTGTACACTCTCTCATCTCCATCTGAGATCCTACCAAGAATGTCAGTCGTGTAATTTTTCTCATCTCCATCGGAGATTCTACCAACAATCTCACGCCTGTACGTCCTCATCTCCATCTGAGATGCTACCAACAATCTCACTCCTGTACACTCTCTCATCTCCATCTGAGATTCTACCAACAATCTCACTCCTGTACACCTTCTCATCTCCATCTAATATTCTACCAACAATCTCACTCCGGTATACTCTCTCATCTCCATCTGAGATCCTGCCAACAATCTCACTCCTGTACACTCTCGATTCTCCATCTACGATTCTACCAACCATCTCACTCCTGTACACTCTCTCATCTCCATCTGAGATTCTACCAACAATCTCACTCCTGTACACCCTTTCATCTCCATCTGAGATCCTACCTACGATCTCATTCCTGTACACTCTCATCTCTATCTGAGATCCTGCCAACAATCTCTCTCCTGTACACTCTCTGATCTCCATCTGAGATTCTACCAGTAATCTCACTTATGTACACCCTCTCATCTCCATCTGAGAACCTACCAACAATCTGACTCCTCTACACCCTCTCCTCTCCATCTGAGATCCTACCAACAATCTCACTCGTGCACACTCTCCAATTTCCATCTGAGATCCTACCAACAATCTCACTCTGGTACACCCTTTCATCTCCATCTGAGATTCTACCAACAATCTCACTCCTGTACACTGTCTCATCACCATCTGAGATCCCACCAACAATCTCACTCCTGTACACCCTCTGATCTCCATCTGATATTCTACCAACAATCTCACTCCTGCACACCCTCTCATCTCCATCTGAGATTCTACGAACATTCTCACTCCAGTACACCCTCTCATCTCCATCTGAGATCCCACCAACAATCTCACTCCTGTACACTCTGTCATCTCTATCTGAGATCCTACCAACAATCTCTATTCCTGTACACCCTCTCATCTCCATCTGAGATCCTACGAACAATCTCACTCCTGTACACTCTGTCGTCTCCATCTGAGATCCTACCAACAATCTCACTCCTGTTGCCTCTCCAATCTCCATCTGAGATCGTACCAACAATCTCACTCCTGTACACTCTCTCATCTCTATCTGAGATCCTACCAACAATCTCACTAATCTACGTCCATCTCATCTCCGTCTGAGATTCTACCAACAATGTCACTCCTGTACACCCTCTCAACTCCATCTGAAATTCCACCAACAATCTCAATCCTGTACACTCTCTCATCTCTATCTGAGATCCTACGAACAATCTCAATCCTGTACCGCTTCATCTCCGTCTGAGATCCTACCTAGAATCTCACTCCGGTACGCTTTCTCATCTCCATCTGAGATTCTACCAACAATCTCACTCCTGTACACTCTCTCATCTCCATCCGAGATTCCACCAATAATCTCACTCCTGTATACTCTCTCATCACCATCTGAGATCCTACCAACAATCTCACTCCTGTACACTTTCTCATCTCCATTAGAGATCTTACCAACAACCTCACTCCTGTACACTTCCTCATCTCCATCTGATATCCAACCAACAATCTCACTGCTGTACACTCTCTCATCTCCATCTGAGATCCTACCAAGAATGTCAGTCGTGTAATTTTTCTCATCTCCATCGGAGATTCTACCAACAATCTCACTCCTGTACGTCCTCATCTCCATCTGAGATGCTACCAACAATCTCACTCCTGTACACTCTCTCATCTCCATCTGAGATTCTACCAACAATCTCACTCCGGTACACCTTCTCATCTCCATCTAAGATTCTACCAACAATCTCACTCCTGTACACTCTCTCATCTCCATCTGAGATCCTGCCAACAATCTCACTCCTGTACACTCTCTATTCTCCATCTACGATTCTACCAATCATCTCACTCCTGTACACTCTCTCATCTCCATCTGAGATTCTACCAACAATCTCACTCCTGTACACCCTTTCATCTCCATCTGAGGTCCCACCTACGATCTCACTCCTGTACACTCTCATCTCTATCTGAGATCCTGCCAACAATCTCTCTCCTGTACACCATCTGATCTCCATCTGAGATTCTACCAGTAATCTCAATTATGTACACCCTCTCATCTCCATCTGAGATCCTACCAACAATCTCACTCGTGCACACTCTCCAATTTCCATCTGAGATCCTACCAACAATCTCACTCCTGTACACTCTCTTATCTCTATCTGAGATCCTACCAACAATCTCACTCTGGTACACCCTTTCATCTCCATCTGAGATTCTACCAACAATCTCACTCCTGTACACTGTCTCATCACCATCTGAGATCCCACAAACAATCTCACTCCTCTACACCCTCTGATCTCCATCTGATATTCTACCAACAATCTCACTCCTGCACACCCTCTCATCTCCATCTGAGATTCTACGAACATTCTCACTCCAGTACACCCTCTCATCTCCATCTGAGATCCAACCAACAATCTCACTCCTGTACACTCTCTCATCTCTATCTGAGATCCTACCAATAATCTCTATTCCTGTACACCCTCTCATCTCCATGTGAGATCCTACCAACAATCTCACTCCTGTACACTCTGTCGTCTCCATCTGAGATCCTACCAACAATCTCACTCCTGTTGCCTCTCCAATCTCCATCTGAGATCGTACCAACAATCTCACTCCTGTACACTCTCTCATCTCTATCTGAGATCCTACCAACAATCTAATCCTGTACACCCTCTCATCTCCATCTGAGATCATGCCAACAATCTCACTCCTGTACACCCTATCATCTCCATCTGAGATTCTACCAACAATCTCAGTCCTGCACACACTCTCATCTCTATCTGAGATCCTACCAACAATCTCACTCCTCTACGTCCTCTCATCTCTATCTGAGATTCTACCAACAATCTCACTCCTGTACACTTCCTCATCTCCGAGATCCTACCAACAATCTCACTCCTGTACACTCTCTCATCTCTATCTGAGATTCTACCAAAAATCTCACTCCTGTACACTCTGTCATCGCCATCTCAGATCCTAACAACAATGTCACTCCTGTACACTCTCTCATCTCCATCTGAGATTCCACCAACAATCTCAATCCTGTACACTCTCTCATCTCTATCTGAGATCCTACGAACAATCTGACTCCTGTACCGCCTCATCTCCATCTGAGATCCTACCAACAATCTCACTCCTGTGCACTTTCTCATTTCCAGCTGAGATTCTACCAACAATCTCACTCCTGTACGTACTCATCTCCATGTGAGATCCTACCAACAGTCTCACTCCTGTACACCCTCTCATCTCCATCTGAGATCCTACCAACAATCTCACTCCTGTATACCCTCTTGTCTCCATCTGAGATTCTACCAACAATCTCACTCCTGTACACTCTCTCATCTCTATCTGAGATCCTACCGACAATCTCACTGCTGTACACTCTCTCATCTCCATCTGAGATCCTACCAACACTCTCACTCCTGTACACTCTCTCATCACCATCTGCGATTCTACCAACAATCTCACTCCTGTACACTTTCTCATCTCGTTTAGAGATCTTACCAACAATCTCACTCCTGTACACTTCCTCATCTCCATCTGATATCCTACCAACAATCTCACTGCTGTACACTCTCTCATATCCATCTGAGATCCTACCTACAATCTCACTCCGGTACGCTTTCTCATCTCCATCTGAGATTCTACCAACAATCTCACTCCTGTACACTCTCTCATCTCCATCCGAGATTCCACCAATAATCTCACTCCTGTACACTCTCTCATCACCATCTGAGATCCTACCAACAATCTCACTCCTGCACACTTTCTCATTTCGTTTAGAGATCTTACCAACAATCTCACTCCTGTACACTTCCTCATGTCCATCTGATATCCTACCAACAATCTCACTGCTGTACACTCTCTCATCTCCATCTGAGATCCTACCAAGAATGTCAGTCGTGTAATTTTTCTCATCTCCATCGGAGATTCTACCAACAATCTCACTCCTGTACGTTCTCATCTCTATCTGAGATGCTACCAACAATCTCACTCCTGTACACCTTCTCATCTCCATCGAAGATTCTACCAACAATCTCACTCCTGTACACTCTCTCATCTCCATCTGATATCCTGCCAATAATCTCACTCCTGTACACTCTCTCATCTCCATCTGAGATTCTACCAACAATCTCACTCCTGTACACCCTTTCATCTCCATCTGAGATCCTACCAACGATCTCACTCCTGTACACTCTAATCTCTATCTGAGATCCTGCCAACAATCTCTCTCCTGTACACCCTCTGATCTCCATCTGAGATTGTACCAACAATCTCACTCCTGTACACCCTCTCATCTCCATCTGAGATTCTACCAATAATCTCACTCCTGTACACCCTCTCATCTCCATCTGAGATCCTACCAACAATCTGACTCCTGTACACCCTCTCATCTCCATCTGAGATTCTACCAACAATCTCACTCCTGTACACTCTCCAATCTCCATCTGAGATCCTAACAACAATCTCACTCCTGTACACTGTCTCATCTCTATCTGAGATCCTACCAACAATATCACTCCTGTACACCCTTTCATCTCCATCTGAGATTCTACCAACAATCTCACTCCTGTACACTGTCTCATCACCATCTGAGATCCCACCAACAATCTCACTCCTGTACACCCTCTGATCTCCATCTGATATTCTACCAACAATCTCACTCCTGTACACCCTCTCATCTCCATCTGAGTTCCTACCAACAATCTCACTCCTGTCCACTCTCTCATCTCTATCTGAGATCCTACCAACAATCTCACTCCTGTACACTCTCTCGTCTCCATCTGAGATCCTACCAACAATCTCACTCCTGTTGCCTCTCCAATCTCCATCTGAGATCGTACCAACAATCTCACTCCTGTACACCCTCTCATCTCCATCTGAGATCCTACCAACAATCTCACTCCTGTACACTCTCTCGTCTCCATCTGAGATCCTACCAACAATCTCACTCCTGTTGCCTCTCCAATCTCCATCAGAGATCGTACCAACAATCTCACTCCTGTACACTCTGTTATCTCCATCTGAGATTCTACCAACAATCTCACTCCTGTACACCCTCTCTACTCCATCTGAGATTCTACCAACAATCTCACTGCTGTACACTCTCTCATCTCCATCTGAGATCCTACCAAGAATGTCAGTCGTGTAATTTTTCTCATCTCCATCGGAGATTCTACCAACAATCTCACTCCTGTACGTTCTCATCTCCATCTGAGATGCTACCAACAATCTCACTCCTGTACACCTTCTCATCTCCATCGAAGATTCTACCAACAATCTCACTCCTGTACACTCTCTCATCTCCATCTGAGATCCTGCCAATAATCTCACTCCTGTACACTCTCTCATCTCCATCTGAGATTCTACCAACAATCTCACTCCTGTACACCCTTTCATCTCCATCTGAGATCCTACCTACGATCTCACTCCTGTACACTCTCATCTCTATCTGAGATCCTGCCAACAATCTCTCTCCTGTACACCCTCTGATCTCCATCTGAGATTGTACCAACAATCTCACTCCTGTACACCCTCTCATCTCCACCTGAGATTCTACCAATAATCTCACTCCTGTACACTCTCTCATCTCTATCTGAGATTCTACCAAAAATCTCACTCCTGTATACCCTCTTGTCTCCATCTGAGATTCTACCAACAATCTCACTCCTGTACACTCTCTCATCTCTATCTGAGATCCTACCGACAATCTCACTGCTGTACACTCTCTCATCTCCATCTGAGATTCTACCAACAATCTCACTCCTGTACACCCTCTCATCTGCATCTGAGATTCTACCAACAATCTCACTCCTGTACACCCTTTCATCTCCATCTGAGATCCTACCTACGATCTCACTCCTGTACACTCTCATCTCTATCTGAGATCCTGCCAACAATCTCTGTCCTGTACACCCTCTGATCTCCATCTGAGATTGTACCAACAATCTCACTCCTGTACACCCTCTCATCTCCATCTGAGATTCTACCAATAATCTCACTCCTGTACACCCTCTCATCTCCATCTGAGATCCTACCAACAATCTGACTCCTGTACACCCTCTCATCTCCATCTGAGATTCTACCAACAATCTCACTCCTGTACACTCTCCAATCTCCATCTGAGATCCTAACAACAATCTCACTCCTGTACACTGTCTCATCTCTATCTGAGATCCTACCAACAATATCACTCCTGTACACCCTTTCATCTCCATCTGAGATTCTACCAACAATCTCACTCCTGTACACTGTCTCATCACCATCTGAGATCCCACCAACAATCTCACTCCTGTACACCCTCTGATCTCCATCTGATATTCTACCAACAATCTCACTCCTGTACACCCTCTCATCTCCATCTGAGTTCCTACCAACAATCTCACTCCTGTCCACTCTCTCATCTCTATCTGAGATCCTACCAACAATCTCACTCCTGTACACTCTCTCGTCTCCATCTGAGATCCTACCAACAATCTCACTCCTGTTGCCTCTCCAATCTCCATCTGAGATCGTACCAACAATCTCACTCCTGTACACTCTGTTATCTCCATCTGAGATTCTACCAACAATCTCACTCCTGTACACCCTCTCTACTCCATCTGAAATTCTACCAACAATCTCACTGCTGTACACTCTCTCATCTCCATCTGAGATCCTACCAAGAATGTCAGTCGTGTAATTTTTCTCATCTCCATCAGAGATTCTACCAACAATCTCACTCCTGTACGTTCTCATCTCCATCTGAGATGCTACCAACAATCTCACTCCTGTACACCTTCTCATCTCCATCGAAGATTCTACCAACAATCTCACTCCTGTACACTCTCTCATCTCCATCTGAGATCCTGCCAATAATCTCACTCCTGTACACTCTCTCATCTCCATCTGAGATTCTACCAACAATCTCACTCCTGTACACCCTTTCATCTCCATCTGAGATCCTACCTACGATCTCACTCCTGTACACTCTCATCTCTATCTGAGATCCTGCCAACAATCTCTCTCCTGTACACCCTCTGATCTCCATCTGAGATTGTACCAACAATCTCACTCCTGTACACCCTCTCATCTCCATCTGAGATTCTACCAATAATCTCACTCCTGTACACTCTCTCATCTCTATCTGAGATTCTACCAAAAATCTCACTCCTGTATACCCTCTTGTCTCCATCTGAGATTCTACCAACAATCTCACTCCTGTACACTCTCTCATCTCTATCTGAGATCCTACCGACAATCTCACTGCTGTACACTCTCTCATCTCCGTCTGAGATCCTACCTACAATCTCACTCCGGTACGCTTTCTCATCTCCATCTGAGATTCTACCAACAATCTCACTCCTGTACACTCTCTCATCTCCATCCGAGATTCCACCAACAATCTCACTCCTGTACACTTTCTCATCTCGTTTAGAGATCTTACCAACAATCTCACTCCTGTACACTTCCTCATCTCCATCTGATATCCTACCAACAATCTCACTGCTGTACACTCTCTCATCTCCATCTGAGATCCTACCAAGAATGTCAGTCGTGTAATTTTTCTCATCTCCATCGGAGATTCTACCAACAATCTCACTCCTGTACGTTCTCATCTCCATCTGAGATGCTACCAACAATCTCACACTTGTACACCTTCTCATCTCCATCGAAGATTCTACCAACAATCTCACTCCTGTACACTCTCTCATCTCCATCTGAGATCCTGCCAATAATCTCACTCCTGTACACTCTCTCACCTCCATCTGAGATTCTACCAACAATCTCACTCCTGTACACCCTTTCATCTCCATCTGAGATCCTACCAACAATCTGACTCCTGTACACCCTCTCATCTCCATCTGAGATTCTACCAACAATCTCACTCCTGTACACTCTCCAATCTCCATCTGAGATCCTACCAACAATCTCACTCCTGTACACTCTCTCATCTCTATCTGAGATTCTACCAAATATCTCACTCCTGTATACCCTCTTGTCTCCATCTTAGATTCTACCAACAATTTCACTCCTGTACACTCTCTCATCTCTATCTGAGATCCTACCGACAATCTCACTGCTGTACACTCTCTCATCTCCATCTGAGATTCTACCAACAATCTCACTCCTGTACACCCTCTCATCTCCATCTGAGATCCTACCAACAATGTCACTCCTGTACACCCTTTTGTCTCCATCTGAGATTCTACCAACAATCTCACTCCTGTACACTCTCTCATCTCCGTCTGAGATTCTATCAAGAATCTCACTCCTGTCCATCTCTCATCTCCATCGGAGATCCTACCAACACTCTCACTCCTGTACACTCTCTCATCTCTATCTGAGGTCCTACCAACAATATCACTCCTGTACACTTTCTCATCTCCATCTGAGATCCTACCAACAATCTCACTGCTGTACACTCTCTCATCTCCATCTGAGATCCTACCAAGAATGTCAGTCGTGTAATTTTTCTCATCTCCATCGGAGATTCTACCAACAATCTCACTCCTGTACGTTCTCATCTCCATCTGAGATGCTACCAACAATCTCACTCCTGTACACCTTCTCATCTCCATCGAAGATTCTACCAACAATCTCACTCCTGTACACTCTCTCATCTCCATCTGAGATCCTGCCAATATTCTCACTCCTGTACACTCTCTCATCTCCATCTGAGATTCTACCAACAATCTCACTCCTGTACACCCTTTCATCTCCATCTGAGATCCTACCTACGACCTCACTCCTGTACACTCTCATCTCTATCTGAGATCCAGCCAACAATCTCTCTCCTGTACACCCTCTGATCTCCATCTGAGATTGTACCAACAATCTCACTCCTGTACACCCTCTCATCTCCATCTGAGATTCTACCAATAATCTCTCTCCTGTACACCCTCTCATCTCCATCTGAGATCCTACCAACAATCTGACTCCTGTACACCCTCTCATCTCCATCTGAGATTCTACCAACAATCTCACTCCTGTACACTCTCCAATCTCCATCTGAGATCCTAACAACAATCTCACTCCTGTACACTCTCTCATCTCTATCTGAGATCCTACCAACAATATCACTCCTGTACACCCTTTCATCTCCATCTGAGATTCTACCAACAATCTCACTCCTGTACACTGTCTCATCACCATCTGAGATCCCACCAACAATCTCACTCCTGTACACCCTCTGATCTCCATCTGATATTCTACCAACAATCTCACTCCTGTACACCCTCTCATCTCCATCTGAGATCCTACCAACAATCTCACTCCTGTCCACTCTCTCATCTCTATCTGAGATCCTACCAACAATCTCACTCCTGTACACCCTCTCATCTCCATCTGAGATCCTACCAACAATCTCACTCCTGTACACTCTCTCGTCTCCATCTGAGATCCTACCAACAATCTCACTCCTGTTGCCTCTCCAATCTCCATCTGAGATCGTACCAACAATCTCACTCCTGTACACTCTGTTATCTCCATCTGAGATTCTACCAACAATCTCACTCCTGTACACTCTCTCATCTCCGTCTGAGATTCTATCAAGAATCTCACTCCTGTCCATCTCTCATCTCCATCGGAGATCCTACCAACACTCTCACTCCTGTACACTCTCTCATCTCTATCTGAGATCCTACCAACAATATCACTCCTGTACACTTTCTCATCTCCATCTGACATCCTACCAACAATCTCACTGCTGTACACTCTCTCATCTCCATCTGAGATCCTACCAAGAATGTCAGTCGTGTAATTTTTCTCATCTCCATCGGAGATTCTACCAACAATCTCACTCCTGTACGTTCTCATCTCCATCTGAGATGCTACCAACAATCTCACTCCTGTACACCTTCTCATCTCCATCGAAGATTCTACCAACAATCTCACTCCTGTACACTCTCTCATCTCCATCTGAGATCCTGCCAATATTCTCACTCCTGTACACCCTTTCATCTCCATCTGAGATCCTACCTACGACCTCACTCCTGTACACTCTCATCTCTATCTGAGATCCTACCAACAATCTCTCTCCTGTACACCCTCTGATCTCCATCTGAGATTGTACCAACAATCTCACTCCTGTACACCCTCTCATCTCCATCTGAGATTCTACCAATAATCTCACTCCTGTACACCCTCTCATCTCCATCTGAGATCCTACCAACAATCTGACTCCTGTACACCCTCTCATCTCCATCTGAGATTCTACCAACAATTTCACTCCTGTACACTCTCCAATCTCCATCTGAGATCCTAACAACAATCTCACTCCTGTACACTCTCTCATCTCTATCTGAGATCCTACCAACAATATCACTCCTGTTCACCCTTTCATCTCCATCTGAGATTCTACCAACAATCTCACTCCTGTACACTGTCTCATCACCATCTGAGATCCCACCAACAATCTCACTCCTGTACACCCTCTGATCTCCATCTGATATTCTACCAACAATCTCACTCCTGTACACCCTCTCATCTCCATCTGAGATCCTACCAACAATCTCACTCCTGTCCACTCTCTCATCTCTATCTGAGATCCTACCAACAATCTCACTCCTGTACACCCTCTCATCTCCATCTGAGATCCTACCAACAATCTCACTCCTGTACACTCTCTCGTCTCCATCTGAGATCCTACCAACAATCTCACTCCTGTTGCCTCTCCAATCTCCATCTGAGATCGTACCAACAATCTCACTCCTGTACACTCTCCAATCTCCATCTGAGATCGTACCAACAATCTCACTCCTGTACACCCTCTCTACTCCATCTGAGATTCTACCAACAATCTCACTCCTGTACACCCTCTCATCTCCATCTGAGATCCTACCAACAATCTCACTCCTGTACACTCTCTCATCTCTATCTGAGATTCTACCAAAAATCTCACTCCTGTATGCCCTCTTGTCTCCATCTGAGATTCTACCAACAATCTCACTCCTGTACACTCTCTCATCTCTATCTGAGATCCTACCGACAATCTCACTGCTGTACACTCTCTCATCTCCATCTGAGATTCTACCAACAATCTCACTCCTGTACACCCTCTCAACTCCATCTGAGATCCTACCAACAATGTCACTCCTGTACACCCTTTTGTCTCCATCTGAATTCTACCAACACTCTCACTCCTGTACACTCTCTCATCTCTATCTGAGATCCTACCAACAATATCACTCCTGTACACTTTCTCATCTCTATCTGAGATCCTACCAACAATATCACTCCTGTACGTCTTCATCTCCATCTGAGATCCTACCAACAATGTCACTCCTGTACACCCTTTTGTCTCCATCTGAGATTCTACCAACAATCTCACTCCTGTACACTCTCTCATCTCCGTCTGAGATTCTATGAAGAATCTCACTCCTGTCCATCTCTCATCTCCATCGGAGATCCTACCAACACTCTCACTTCTGTACACTCTCTCATCTCTATCTGAGATCCTACCAACAATATCACTCCTGTACACTTTCTCATCTCCATCTGAGATCCTACCAACAATGTCACTCCTGTACACCCTTTTGTCTCCATCTGAGATTCTACCAACAATCTCACTCCTGTACACTCTCTCATCTCCGTCTGAGATTCTATCAAGAATCTCACTCCTGTCCATCTCTCATCTCCATCGGAGATCCTACCAACACTCTCACTCCTGTACACTCTCTCATCTCTATCTGAGATCCTACCAACAATATCACTCCTGTACGTCTTCATCTCCATCTGAGATCCTACCTACAATCTCACTCATGTACACTCTCTCATCTCCATCTGAGATTCCACCAACAATCTCACTCCTATATGCTCTCTCATCTGCATCTGTGATTCTACCAACAATCTCACTCCTATACGCTCTCTCATCTGCATCTGTGATTCTACCAACAATCTCACTCCTGTACACCCTCTCATCTCCATCTGAGATTCTCGCACCAATGTCACTCCTGTACACCCTCTCATGTCCATCTGAGATCCTACCAACAATCTCACTCCTGTACACTCTCTCATCTCCATCTGAGATTCTACCAACAATAGTTGCATTATCAGCAAATTTATAGATGATATTTGAGTAATGCCTAGCCACACAGACATGGGTATAGAGAGATTAGAGTAGTGGGCTAAGCACACACCCCTGAGATACACCAAAGTTGATTGTCAGTGAGGAGGAGATATCTCCAATCCACACTATTGTGGTCTTCCAGCTATGAAGTCTAGGTTGCAATTGTAGACTGAGTGCAGAAGCCCAGGTTCTGTAACTTCTCAAATAGGATTGTGGTTGATGGTGTTGAATGCTGAGCTATAGTCAATGAACAACATCCTGCCATAAATGTTTGTATTGTCCAGGTGATCTAAGGCCGTGTGGAGAGCCATTGAAATTGCATCTGCCGTTGACCTATTGTGGCGATAGGCAAATTACAATGGGCCGGGATCCTTGCTGAGGCAGGAGTTCAGTCTAGTTATAACCAACCTCTCACAGCATTTCATCACTATAGACGTGAGTGATACTGGGTGACGGTCATTAAGGCAGCTCAAATTATCTTCCGTAGGCACAGGTATAATTGTTGCCTTTTTGAAGCAAGTGGGAACTTCCGCCCGTAGCAGTGAGAGGTTAAAAAAGTCCTTGAATATTCCCGCCAGTTAGTTGCCACAAGTCTTCAGAGCCTTACCAGGTACTCCATCGGGACCTTCCACCTTGCGAGGGTTCACCCTCTTTAAAGAGACCCTAACATCAGCCTCTGAGACAGAGATCACAGGGTCACCGGGTGCAGGAGGGATCTCCACAGCTGTAGTTATATTCTCCGTTTCAAAGCGGGCATAGAAGGTGTTGAGTTCATCTGGTAGTGAAACATCGCTGCCATTCATGATAATTGGGTTTCACTTTGTAGGAAGTAATTTCTTGCAAACCCTGCCAAAGTTGTCGTACAGCCGATGTAGTCTCCAACCTCATTTGAAATTGTCTCTTCACCCTTGAAGTGGCCCTTTGCAAATCATACTTAGTTTTCTGGTACAGACCTGAGTTGACAGATCTGAATGCCACAGATCTGGCCTTCAGCAGATTATGTACCTCCTGGTTCATCCACGGCTTTTGGTTTGGGGATGTACAGTAAATCTTTGTAGGCACACACTCATCCACACAAGTTTTAATGAAGTCAGTAACAACTGCAGCATACTCCAGATTTGAAGAAGAATCCCTGAATACAGTCCAGTCCACCGATTCAAAGCAGTCCTGTAGGCGCTCCTGTGCTTCCCTTGTCTAAACCTTTTTGGTCCTCACAACTGGTGCTGCAGTCTTCAGTCTCTGCCTATACTCAGGGATTAGGAGTACAGCCAGGTGATCAGACTTCCCCAAGTGAGAGCGTGAAATAGCACTGCATCCCTACATCCTCTTCGGAGGAGTTGTCCTCCCCTCCTGTTCTGTGCTGACTCTGAAAAAGTCTAAGTTCAGTTTATTGTCAGACAGAAAAGTACATGGTGCAAAGGTGCAACGAAAAACTTACTTGCAGCAGAGAAACCTCTCAGAGGACCACTCTTGGGCCCAGCCCTTGAATGCAACCATGATTAGATTAGATTAGATTCAACTTTATTGTCATTATGCCGAGTACAGATACAAAGCCAACGAAATGCATTTAGCATCTGACCAGAAATGCAAAGAATAGTGTTATTTACAAAATAACTGTGAATAAAAGAAGTGCTACAGCACACAAATATAGAAGTACTGAGACAGTACAATACGGATGCAATACTGCTTAGCGCTGTGATGTGAGGTTCAGCAGTGTCACAGCATCAGGGAAGAAGCTCTTCCTGTGCCTGCTGGTGCGGGAGCGAAGGCTCCTGTAGCACCTACCGGATGGGAGGAGGGTAAAAAGTCCATGGTTAGGGTGAGATGCATCCCTGATAATGCTTTTCTCCCTGCCCAGGCAGCGTTTATGGTAAATGTTCTCAATGGTGGGTAATTGGGTGCCGATAATCCGCTGGGCAGTTTTCACCACACACTGGAGCAAAGAAGGCATGCCAGTCTTTCCACATTTTTACAAGTTTAAGAAGATTAAGTATGTGATGGATTGGGCTGTATCCACTACTTTTTGTAGGATATTCCATTCAAGGAAATTTTTATCTTTCTAGGACACCATACTAGGCTGTGATTTAGCCAGTCAATATACTCTCCACCACACATCTATAGAAGTTTGTCATGCCGAATCTTCACAAACTTTTATGGAAAAAGAGATGCTGCTGTGCTTTCTTCGTAATTGCACCTACTGCAAGACAAGTTCTCTGAAATGATAACAGCAAGAAATTTAATATTGCTGACCCTCTCCACCCTTGATCCTCTGAAGAGGACTGGTTTCTGGACCTTTGATTTCCTCCTGAAGTCAATAATCAGCTCCTTGGTCTTGCTGGCAGTGAATAAGAGTTGTTATTGTGGCACCACTCAGCCAGATTTTCAGACTCCCTCCTGTATACTGATTCAGTAGTGTTGTCAGCAAACTTAAATATGGCATTGGGGATATCTTTAGTGTAAAGTATAAGCGTAAACTGAGTATGGCAGGGGGCTAAGCACACGGCCTTGTGGCGCACCTGTGCCGATGGAGATTGTGAAGGAGATGTTGTTCCCAATCAGAGCTGACTGGAGTCTGCATGTGAGGAAATCAAGGATTCAATTTTCTTGAGTACCTGTTCAGTACAACATCGTGGGCCGAAGGGCCTATATTGTGCTGTAGTTCTTCTATGTTTCCATGTTTCTATGTTTCACAAGGAGGTATTGAGGCCAAGATCTTGGAGCTTATTGATTGGTTTAGAGGAGCTAATGGTATTGATGTAGAGCATCCTGATGTGTGCATCTGTCCAGTGAAGAGCCAATGAGATGGCATCTGCTGTGGAGCTGTTGTACTGGTAGGCAAACCGGAGCGGATCCAAGTGACTCCTCAGGCAGGGGCTGTTATGTTTCATCACTGTAGATATGAGTGCTACTGGAAGATGTGCACAGGAATGTAAAAACCACACCACCTTAACACTACCTTGGACTCTTTCTTTTCCCTCCTCAAACCTTGCACAGGTGTTGTTATGTTTAATTTGTTTTATGTGTTTATATTAGTGTCATTTGTATTTAGATCATGTGTAATCTAATCTAATCTAATTTTGTTAATTTAAGTTTATTAACATTCAAGTGACCACTTTATTAGGTATAGATTACACCTGTCAATGTAAATATCTAAGTTGCCAATCATGTAGTAGAAACTCAATGCATAAAAATATGCAAACACGTTCAAGAGGTTCCATTGTTGTTCAGACCAGTTGCATGATTGTTGATGCCAGTTGGAGTGGTTTGAGTATCTCAGAAACTGCTGATCTCTTGGGATTTTCACACACAAAAGTCTCTAGAGCAGGGGCTCCTAACCTTTTTATGCCTGACCTGCTGAGTTCTTTGTGTGTGTTGCTCTGGATTTCCAGCATCTGTAGAAACTCTTGTGTTAGTGAAATCCAGAGTTTCTTGCGTTCATGGACAGAGGGGTTATGTATTTGGATGGGATGTTTTCTGTGGCACATCTGTGAAAATTTAGTGTGTGTGCCATCCAGTTATATTATTCCATACTTACACTCAATGGCCACTTTGATAGCTACACTTGTATACCTCATTAATGAAAATAGCTAATCGGCCAATCATGTGGCAATATTTCAATGCTTAAAAGCATGCAGACTTAGTCATGAGGATCAGTTTGTTGTTCAGGCCAAACACCAGAATGGGGTAGAAATGTGACTTTGACTGTTGAATGATTGTTGGTGCCAGACTGGATGGTTTGAGTATCTGAGAAATTGCTGATCTCCTGGAATTTTCATGTACAGTTATCTAGAGTTTACAGAGAATGATGCGAGAAATGAAAAAAAACATTGAGTGAACTGTATCTCTGTGGGTGAAAATGCCTTGTTGATGGGAGAGGTCAGAAGAGAATGGCCAGACTGATTCGAACTAGCAGGTAGACAATACTAATATTTTAATCACATTACAACAGTGGTGTACAGAAGAACATCTCTGAATGCATATGCCGAGCATTGAAGTGGATGGGTTACAGCAAATGAAGTCCACACCGGGTTCCACTCATGTAACTAATAAAGTGGCCATGGCCACTGAATGTATTCTTGTTATTTATTTATTTATTGTGCTACCATGTGGAATAGGCCATTCAGGTCCTTCAAGCCATGCCACCCAGCAACCCCTGAGTTAACCCTAGCCAAAACATGTGACAATTAACTTACCAACTGGTATGTCTTTGGACTGTGGGAGGAAACTCATGTGGTCACGGGGAGTACTGTATATACAAAGTCCTGGATCACTGTACTGTAAAGCATTATGCTAATCACTGTGCTACCTTACTGCCCCATACCACTGATTAAACGTGTTCAAAGGGAGATAAAGACCTGGCCAGACAGAGCAACCTCTAAATTTGCAGGACTGTTTTGAAAAGATGGTATGGTGCATGTTCAGGAAGGCGGCTATCTGTGACTATCACGTTAACGTCGATGAATATGTGAGATCTGTGATGTTTGTAATGCAAGTCAAAAGCACTGGTCATTGACTTCAGGAAGCACAGCAGGATACATGACAATGTTCCCTCTAATTTGTAATGACTAGTGTGCACAAAGATCCTGCAATGTGCAATTTCTTTCCCAGTGACAACAACTTGTGTGCATTGAATAATTTCTTCAATAAAAACAATATAAATAAGCCAGTTCTAAAATATGTAGATTCCACATTGTCAACACCATCCACATCAGTAGCTGGAAAAGGAAATGCAATTGTGCACAATTGTGAAATATACTTAATATGCCAGTGAGATAGAGGGTGACAACCTTTTATGTGCAGTTCAAATTCCTTTATGCACTAGTAGCAAAAGACGTGTGTGCCTGCACACCTTAGAGGGAACATTGGTACACAGCTCTCTCTCTAATGGAGAGAGATGGGAGTTTCAAGCTACGGGGTGAAATATCACAACCAGCTCGTTGTGTCCAAGAAAGTGCACCAGTGCTTTGACTTCCTCAGGAGGCTAATGAAAGTCAGAATGTCCTCAATGATCATTGCCATCTTTTATAAATGGATCACAGAAAACAGATTCATCACGGCTTGGTACGGCAAGTGCTCAGCCCGTGACTGCAAGGGTTGTGGACACAGCTCAGCATCTCATGGAAACCAGTCTCCCCTTTATGGACTCTATCTACACTTGCCGCACTTTGAGAAAGCGGCCAATATAGTCAAAGACCATACACTCCCCCAATTAGGCAAATGCACAATTAGGCTTGAGGACAGCTTCTATCCTGCTGTTACCGAACCCCTGAATAGACCTCTTGTATGATAAGATGGACTCTTGGCCTCACAATTTACCTTATTGTGGCTCCTGCACCTCATTGTTTGCCTTCATTGCACTTTCTCTGTAAATGTAATGCTACATTCTACTATTGTTTTCCTTTGTACTATCTTAATACACTGTTATAATCAAATGATAGACAATAGACAATAGGTGCAGGGTGTAGGCCATTCGGCCCTTCGAGCCAGCACCGCCATTCACTGTGATCATGGCTGATCAACCACAATCAGTATCCAGTTCCTGCCTTATCCCCATAACCGTTGATTCTGCTATCTTTAAGAGCTCTATCCATCTCTTTCTTGAAAGCATCCAGAGACTTGGCCTCCACAGCCTTCTGGGGCAGAGCATTCCATATATCCACCACTCTCTGGGTGAAAAAGTTTTTCCTCAACTCCGTTTTAAATGGCCTACCCCTTATTCTTAAACTGTGGCCTCTGGTTCTGGACTCACCCATCAGCGGGAACATGCTTCCTTCCTCCAGCATGTCCAATCCCTTAATAATCTTATATGTTTCAATAAGATCCCCTCTCAGCCTTCTAAATTCCAGAGTATACAAGCCCAGTCGCTCCAATCTTTCAACATATGACAGTTCCGCCATCCCGGGAATTAACCTTGTGAACCTACGCTGCACTCCCTCAATAGCAAGAATGTCCTTCCTCAAATTTGGAGACCAAAACTGCACACAGTACTCCAGGTGTGGCCTCACCAGGGCCCTGTACAACTGCAGAAGGACCTCTTTGCTCTTATACTCAATTCTCCTTGTTATGAAGGCCAGCATGCCATTAGCTTTTTTCACTGCCTGCTGTACTTGCATGCTTGCTTTCAGTGACTGATGTACAAGGACACCTAGATCTCATTGTACTTCCCCTTTTCCTAACTTGGCTCCATTTAGATAATAATCTGTCTTCCTGTTCTTACCACCTCACATTTATCCACATTAAACTGCACCTGCCATGCATCTGCCCACTCACCCAGCCTGTCCAAGTCACCCTGCATTCTCATAACATCCTCTTCACATTTCACACTGCCACCCAGCTTTGTGTCATCGGCAAATTTGCTAATGTTACTTTTAATTCCCTCATCTAAATCATTAATATATATTGTAAACAGCTGCGGTCCCAGCACTGAACCCTACGATACCCCACTGGTCACCGCCTGCCATTCTGAAAGGGACCCATTAATTGCTACTCTTTGTTTCGTGTCAGCCAGCCAATTTTCAATGATCTGTATGGACAGCATGCAACATAGTTTTTCACTCAACTTGATACACATGACAATTATAACCAATTTATCAATTGCTGTGCTACTGCTGTACAAAAAATCTAACTTTCCTGACATTTATACCTTGTGTATGTATGCCTCTGGTGGTAAATTTGAATTTTGATAAGGTATTCACATCAGATTGAACGTGTAAGGAACATATACATGTTCTATAAAAAGGAAAACATCAATAAAAACTGAGGCTGGTCAATTAAAGTCAGAAGTGGGAGAACTTATGTGTGTGTAGGCAAGGGGTAGCATCTGGGGGGAGTAGGTGGGAATTGGGTGGTGTAGATGAGTCGGCATGGATTCAGTGAGACATTCCCACGCCCTATCACTCTATAGTGATGGCTGTGACATCAGAACAGAAAACATGTTAAAACATAATGCTTAGAAAATGTAAACAGGATTAAATAGAGACTCTAGAATTCTAAAATTGGGGGATGTTTTTGAGGTGTACAGAGAAAGAAAGGAAGACAATGAATTAACGTGTTGGGAATTTCAGGCAATTCAGTGTAGGGGATCTAAACCTAGAGGGCACAGGTAAACATAAATGTGTTTGTTGTCATGTTGTCTGAAATACAGTGAAAACTTCCTTTTGCTTGTCATCATACTGATCATTTCATCACATCAGTGTATCGAAGTAGTAGAAGTAAAAACAATTCCAGAATACTGAATGCAGAGAAAGTATAGTTCAGGCAGACAGTAAAGTGCAAGGGCCAGAAAGGTAGATTAAGGTGAGAGGAAAAAAAATAATTTTTTAAAAATTAAAGGGACAAGTTTTTCCACACGGAGGAAGTGTAAGAGGTGGGTAAAATTACAGCATTTAAAAGGCATTCAGTCAGGTATATGATAGGAAAGGATTACAGAGATCAGCCAAATGCAGGCAAATTGAACTAGGTATCTCATAGGCTGAAGGGCCAGATTCTGTGTTAATAACTCCATTACTCTATGAGAGCAGAGGAAAGGGAGTAAATCATATGCATTTTCACCAAGCTTGACCACTGAGAAATATCAAAGTTTATTCAGCATGGAGAGTTTTGAACTGGGTCCCTGAGGTCAAGAACCGAATGGTTGAAAGGTCGTAAATGTTTCTTGTAGTACTTCTCGATTTTGTACCGCTTGCCCGATGGGAGCTGCAAGAGGATAGCATGGCCCGGATGGTAGGGATCCATGATGATGAACGTTGGCCTCAAGGCAGATACAACTGATGAATGTGTGAAGACTGTAATCAGTACAGTTCAGCAGCACCATGACCGCACTGCACTGAAATTGACCTTTTTTGTTGTAATTGTATTTTCTTGAAAAAAAATCATGATTATTGTATGTTTTTCTTGTGAATGTTGTGTATCTAACACTGTGTGTCTGTAATGCTGCTGCAAGAACATTTTTCATTGCACCTGTAAACATTTGAACTTGTGCATCTGACAATAAACTTGGCTCTGACTTGGGCCTGAAGCTGGGAAAGAGTTAGAGGGAACGCAGCAGACTGCCAGGCAGTACAAGGGCTGGTGTTGCAGTATTATTACTGAGTAACAGCAAAGGAATGAGGAGGTGGGGAATGATCCCACAGAGAGCAGAAGTTCAGAAAAGATATGGGTAAATGTCAGTGGTATTTCCACTGCAGGTCTAACCTTAGGCAAAAGGGGAAGTAGTGAATTTCATTTTCAGGTTGTGAGACACAAGTCTTTTCGAAATGTCACAGAGACCCAGAGTGGGTGGAATATGTTAAACATTCCCAGGGTCAGACACAGAGTGAAGCTCTCTCCACACTGTACCATCACACACACCCGGGACAGACACAAAGTGAATCTTCCTCCACACCGTCCCATCACACACTCCCAGGGTCAGACACAGAGTGAATCTCCTTCCACACCGTCCCATCACACACTCCCAGGGTCAGGCACACAGTGAAACTCCCTCCACACCGTCCCATCACACACTCCCAGGGTCAGGCACACAGTGAAACTCCCTCCACACCGTCCCATCACACACTCCCAGGGTCAGACACAGAGTGAATCTCCCTCCACACTGTCCCATCACACACTCCCAGGGTCAGACACAGAGTGAAGCTCGCTCCACACCGTCCAATCACACACTCCCAGGGTCAGACACAGAGTGAATCTCCCTCCACACTGTCCCATCACACAGTCCCAGGGTCAGACACAGAGTGAATCTCCTTCCACACCGTCCCATCACACACTCCCAGGGTCAGACACAGAGTGAATCTCCCTCCACACCGTCCCATCACACACTCCCAGGGTCAGACACAGAGTGAATCTCCCTCCACACTGTCCCATCACACACTCCCAGGGTCAGGCACAGAGTGAATCTCCCTCCACACCGTCCCATCACACACTCCCAGGGTCAGACACTGAGTGAAGCTCCCTCCACACCGTCCCATCACACACTCCCAGGGTCAGACACAGAGTGAAGCTCCCTCCACGCTGTCCCATCACACACTCCTGGCGTCAGACACAGAGTGAATCTCCCTCTGCACCGTCCCATCACACACTCCAGGGGTCAGACACAGAGTGAAGTTCCCTCCACACTGTCCCATCACACACTCCCAGGGTCAGACACAGAGTGAATCTCCCTCCACACTGTCCCATCACACACTCCCAGGGTCAGACACAGAGTGAATCTCCTTCCACACCGTACCATCACGCACTCCCAGGGTCAGACACAGAGTGAATCTCCTTCCATACCGTACCATCACACACTCCCAGGGTCAGACACAGAGTGAAGCTCCCTCCGCACAGTATCATCACATACACCCAGGGTCAGACACAGAGTGAAGCTCCCCCAACACCGTACTGTGATGAGAATACACATAAATTAAGATGTTTGCTGGCCTGGGCTAGCATCAGTGGCATCAACAGTTGGTCTGCCACCTGTCCTCAGGGGAGGGAGAGATAAGGAACACAATGAAGCAGCATTTGGAGATGTTAATGAAGGAGCCATCAGTCTGGGTATTGTCAAGATCGGCTCCCCCTTTGAACCCTGAACTGTTTGAAGTGATGGACAGGCGATCTGGAGATGTGTAATGAAGGGACGGGAGAGAGAGCTGTCTGGAGCGGCTCCCCCCTTTGAACCCTGAACTGTTTGAAGTGATGGACAGGCGATACCCCAGCAGGGGGATAAAAAGGGACAGGTTCGCTAAGGCAACACACACACACTGAGGTAACAAGACCCTGGAAGCGGTGCGCCTCTCACAAGTCGGTGGGAAGCTCTTGGATGGCTGATCGTGGGATCAGCCTTAGACGCACAGGGTGGAAAGGTACGATCAGCGGGAACCCGGTGTGTGTCCGCCCTTGCTTGGGTGCCGGGTTCACTGCAGAGGATCGACCGCATCTGGAGGAGGGGGCACAGTCGGTGACCTCAGGTGACATCACCAAGGACTCGCCCGAAAGCTGCTTGTGAGCAATATCGCCGGTCTGTGTGTGGAAGCCGTGTCTGAATGATCAGTCGTTCTCGTTCTCTCTCTCTCCCTCCTCCCACGTTGTCCATCGCCATGGCAACGATTACTGCGACCTGAACTAAATTGGACTGAACTTTGTGTCACTTTGAAATTGGTCATTTACCCCTAGACAACGATAGAGCTTGGTTGATCCTGTTATCTTAATTCTGTGCACATGTGTGTTTATCATTGCTGAACTGTTGCATTTATTATCCTTTCGATTACTGTGTTGCTTGTTTCTTTAATAAAACTTTCTTAGTTCTAGTAATACAGACTCCAACTGAGTGATCCATTACTGCTGGTTTGGCAACCCAGTTACGGGGTACGTAACATAAGTGGGGTTCTCGTCCGCGATTTTGAATGCTAAATTTGGGACGGAGTAAATTGATTGGGTTAAAATTCCGGAGAGAAAGAAAAGACAAACAGCAGAAATGGAGGCTGAGGAATTTATAAAGGCGCCGACCTTGGAGGCATTAGAGGATGCCAGGAAATCGGAATTGGTAGCTGTGGCCAAACAGTTGAATCTTGCTAAGGGGAAGTCGACAATGAGGAGAGAGGAGATACACAGAGCTATTGTAGAGCACTATGTATCTAAAGGTGTGTTTCCCCAAGGCGAGCTGGAGGTGGTGTCTATTGAAAAACCTGCTGGAGACGCGGTACAGGTGCGGCTTGAAAAACTGAGACTCGAGCACGAGTTCCGGGTACGACAGTTGGAGCGAAAAGAGAAAGAGAGGGAGAGACAGTTGGAGAGAGAGAGAAAGAGAGGGAAAGGGAATTTGAGCTGGAGAAGTTAAAGATAAGGGCCGAGCAGGGGCTCGTGCCGAACCAAGGTGGAGGGTTCCGGGCGACCCAGGAGGTTAGGCTGGTTCCCCCATTTGACGATACCGACGTGGATCGGTACTTTCTCCACTTCGAAAAAGTGGCTATAAGTCAGGACTGGCCAAGGGATAAGTGGGTTGTTTTACTTCAGAGTGTACTGAAAGGGAAAGCCCAAGAAGCTTACTCCGCTTTGTCCGCGGAGATACCCAGGGGTATGAGGTGGTGAAAGAGGCCATCCTCAGGATTTATGAGTTGGTCCCGGAGGCATACCGGCAGAGGTTCCGGAATACGAGGAAACAGTGGGACTGCACGTGTTTGGAGTTTGCCCGTGAGATGCAGACATATTGTGAGCGTTGGTGCGCCTCGAAGGGGGTAGAGGGGGATTATGACAGACTGCTACAGCTGATCCTGATTGAGCAGTTTAAAGGTTGTGTCCCTGAGGGTATGAGACCCTACCTCGATGAGAAAGAGGCAGCCACATTAGCCGCAACTGCTAAGTTAGCGGATGAGTATGCGTTGACGCATAAAATGAAGTTTGCCCCGAGTAAAGGCTACCAGAAGGATAGTCAGGACGGCGGGGAGAGTCCGCCGGAAAAGTCAGAAAGTAAGCCAGGGACTAGTGAGAAGGATAAGGTAGACCGGGAGCAGTCTGGCAGGAAGTCTCCTGGGGTCGTCTGTTATAATTGCGGGAAAGTCAGACACTTTGCGTCCAGGTGCTTTGCCCCAAAGAAGGAGACGGGAAAAGGGAAGACAGCGATTTTGAATGGCTGTATCGAGCTGTTAAGTGAACCGCTAGGGAAGGACAGGTCTGCCAAAGTTCAGGAAGGGCGCGAGAGGTTTCTCTCAGCCGGATTGGTGTCGGTGAAGGAGGGGTTAAAACCAGTTCCAGTGCGGATCTGGAGAGACACGGGAGCGTGTCAGTCACTAATACTGAAGAGTGTATTAGAGTTTAGCTCAGAGACCCAGACTGGGGAGGTAAAGGTCAAAGGTGTTGGGGAAGGGGCAGAGTCAGTCCCTTTGCACCAGATACACTTACAAAGCAACCTGGTCTCTGGACTAGTCACGATTGGGGTGAGGTCCGAATTACCAATGAAGGGCATGGAAGTCTTGCTCGGTAATGACATCGCCGGGGGAATCATGTTCCCAGCAGTGAGATTGACAGGTCAGCCTGCCAGCGTTGAGGCCCCGCCCATGGACTCACAGGTTCATCACGGGACCGTGGTAATGAATTTAACTGAGACGTTTCTGCCAGCCTTGTACGAGACGGGGGTAGAAAGTGAAAAGAAGGAGTGTAGTGAGACAAGAGGCAGTGAGGGAGCTGGGACAGACGTAGCATTAGCCAGGAAAGAATTTGTGCAGACGCGGGAGCGAGACGAGGGGCTGATGGTTTTGGCAGAGACAGCTCTCTCTGACACAGACTTGACAAGGGAACTAGTAGGCTATTGTGTGGAGGAGGAAGTGCTAAGGAAGAAAGGGAAATCAAGTACAGTACCCGCAGATGAGGAATGGGGGGTGGTGCAAAGGAGTTATGAGGATGAGGTTTCTAACCTGGCCCACGAGGTACCCCCCGGTGGACATTTTGCGGTACTGCAGGGAACAGTTGGTGGAACCATGAAAGAGGTTTACCGGCTGCCCAGGGGGGAGGATGTTATTGATTATGACCGACGCAAACTGAGACGGTCACAGGCTTTTGATATGCTAACAAACCTAGTCGGGGTTAGCGTGGAAATCAATGAAGCTAGGGGCCCCCTGATAAGAGAAAAGAACCATTTTGAAAAGATTAGTATGGGAACGATCAGATGGGAGAAGGCTATTGTTTTGGCCAGGTCTACTGATAAGGTCTCTCCCTTAATCCCCGAACAAAGCGACTCTTTAGCAGAAGTAATTAAACGACTCGCACCCGTGTGTTTGATTGTCCCGAGGCAATGCAAAGAACTGGGACGTTGGGTGATGTCTGTTACAATAGGCCAGCCTAGTAAACAACAGCCATATATAATTAGTAATTCAGTGACTAAAGGGCTGATGAACACAGAGGTGTGTATTGGCAATTTAATAAGGCTGTCTGAAGCCAGCTTGATAATCAACCTTGAAAAGAATGAATTCGGCCACACGAAGGTCACTTACCTGGGAATTGTGGTGACACAGGGGCAGTTGGCAGCGATGCAAGCTACAGTGCAGGCTATCGCTGACCTCCCAACCCCGACAGACAAGAGGGCCCTCAGAAGGCTCTTGGAGATGGTGGGGTACTGTAGGAAGTTTTGCAATAACTCTGCGGGCACTACCCCTCCCCCTCCAACTAAGCCCTTGCGAGAGAAAACTAAGTCGGAATGGGACGACCTTTGTTATTGTGGTCCGGGACGAAACCAGATGAGAGGTTACATTGATCGCAATTCATCAGTGTTTTTGGCCACTATGAAGTTTGCTGAGTTGGAGCCTGGTCTAAGGGATTATTAATAACACATATAAAAGGGACGGAAAATGTGATTACTGACTGTCTGTCAAGGTGTTGACAACTTCAAATTCTCTGTATTAGCCAAATAGCTGATAAAGATGTATATTTGTGTGTATCAAATAATGTACTCATGTTTGTAATTTTTACCCCAGTAAAAATCCTTAAAGGGGGGAAGTGTGACGAGAATACACATAAATTAAGATGTAGCTGGCCTGGGCTAGCACCAGTGGCATCAGCAGTTGGTCTGCCACCTGTCCTCAGGGGAAGGAGAGATAAGGAACAATGAAGCAGCATCTGGAGATGTGTAATGAAGGAGCCATCAGTCTGGGTATTGTCAAGATCGGCTCCCCCTTTGAACCCTGAACTGTTTGAAGTGATGGACAGGCGATACCCCAGCAGAGGGATAAAAAGGGACAGGTTCGCTAAGGCAGGACACACGACACCCGAGGTAACGAGACCCTGGAAGCGGTGCACCTCTCACGAGTCGGTGGGAAGTACCGGACAACGCACAGGGTGGAAAGGTACGATCAGCGGGAACCCGGTGTGTGTCCACCCTCGCTTGGGTGCCGAGTTCACTGCAGAGGATCAACCGCATCTGGAGGAGGGGTCACAGTCGGTGACCTCAGGTGACATCACAAATGACTCACCCGAAAGCTGCTTGTGAGCAATATCGCCGGTCTGTGAGTGGAAGCCGTGTCTGAATGATCAGTCGTTCCCGTTCTCTCTCTCTCCCTCCTCCCACGTCCATCGCCATGGCAACGATTACTGCAAACTGAACTAAATTGGACTGAACTTTGTGTCACTTTGAAATTGGTCATTTACCCCTAGACAACGATAGAGCTTGGTTGATCCTGTTATCTTAATTCTGTGCACATGTGTGTTTATCATTGCTGAACTGTTGCATTTATTATCCTTTCGATTACTGTGTTGCTTGTTTCTTTAATAAAACTTTCTTAGTTCTAGTAACCCAGACTCCAACTGAGTGATCCATTTCTGCTGGTTTGGCAACCCAGTTACGGGGTACGTAACAGTACCATCACACACTCCCAGGGTCAGACACAGAGTGAAGCTCCTTCCATACCGTACCATCACACACTCCCAGGTCAGACACAGAGTGAAGCTCCCTCCACACTGTCCCACCACACACTCCCAGGGTCAGACACAGAGTGAAGCTCCCTCCACACTGTCCCATCACACACTCCCAGGGTCAGACACAGAGTGAAGCTCCCTCCATACTGTCCCATCACACACTCCTGGGGTCAGACACAGAGTGAGGCTCCCTCCACACCGTCCCATCACACACTCCTGGGGTCAGACACAGAGTGAGGCTCCCTCCACACCGTCCCATCACACACTCCCAGAGTTAGACTCACAGACCACATGAGGCATTAATCGCTGATCCCTAACCGTCCTCTCTAAACCACAGTGTCTGCCTGCTAACCTCATCCTCATCTTACCCTGTGGGAGGAGAGATTTTCTACGAATATCAAGAAGGGATTTTTTCCAGCCCTGTTCTCAAGTGATTCACCCCACTGCACAGTGAAGCATGCCTTTTATCATTGGCCAGACATTGTAATGAAGTTCACCTGTCCAAAAGTTCAAAGTAAATTTATTATCAAAGTACATAGATGTCACCATGTGTGATTTATTTTCTCCACCACTTGAATCAAAGAATCTCTGTGATGGGAGGTGTGACCACTCTTCCTGTTGTCCTCATCCTGACCCTGACACTACCCTTTCCCATACCGTTAATATTACCCTCCCTCCCTATTCCCCTGCCGTCTTTCCAGCCCTTTGGGAAATTCTCATCAGATATTCATCCCAATTGCAACAGCTCACTTTTGTGGCAATATTTCCCCCCGTTCCTCCACTGATTTCCTCACATCACCCTTCCTCTGACCCTCCTCATTTGAGGCAGCTATTCCTCATTCACTCATATGTCCCATTCGATATGCTTTTAACCTTCTCTCTCAGGACCTGCATCTGCCCAGGGTCAAGCTGCTTCTGATTCACTCAAGCAACCCGATCCTGCCTCTTGTTAACCTGCCCTCCTAACACCATCCTTACACATGGACCAGACCCGTCCTGACTCTCTCCTTGAGCAAATGGATTTAATCTCCCATTAACCTGTCCCTCTCTTCCCAGCACCAGAGCCTTCCAACCCGATGTGCATCCAAAGTCTTCCTGTGCGTCCTCGACTTCCTCGGCTCCTTCCAAAAGAGTACGTGTGTGGTGTGGGGAAGTCAGCCACCTCCTCACTTCCCCTCCATAATTAAACAGGGTGCAACAAAGCCTGTGAGAAATTAGATACTTCCCCTAACTCCTGAAATCCACAACGGATTGGGCTGTCTGTTTGACAAGATGAACCTTCGCCCTTGTCTTGTGTTAGCTCTCCAAGTCTGTCACAGTCTACTCCCTATCCACCACCACGAATGTGGGCCTTTCGTTTGGGACTGGCTGTGCCTGTTTGTCCATTCATTGGCATTCACGAAGGTAATTCTAACAAGGAGAATAGTCTGGAAGAACTGTCTCTTTCCTCATAGGAATCATTTGATGACCTTCGGGACAAGCCACAATCATTTCTGGAATGGGAGGAGAACAAGAGATTTACAGTCATAGCTTTAGCAACAGTAAAACTAAAAAGCTGATTGTTCACTTAAGGGCTGGTAAGATCGGTGAACATGTCCCAGTCTACATTGAGGGAGAGGGTCAACAGCTTTATATTCTTGGGTGTTAACATCTCAGGTGAGCTGTCCTGAACACAGTACACAGATACAATTACAAGGAAGGAATGTGCCTTTATGTTCTTAAGGAGGTTTGGCTTGTCACCAAACTCTCTACAAACTTCTACAGATGTCCTGTTGAAAGTATCCTGTCTGGTTACATCACAGTCTGTATAGAATGGACCGGAATGGAAGAAGCTGCAGGGAGTAGTGAACTCAGCCCAACACATCCCTCCCCACCATCGGTAGCATCTACAGGAGACGCTGCATCAGGAGGTTAAAGTCCGTTATTATAGACCCCCAGCATTCAAGCCATGACATCTTCCTATAGCACTCAGCATGCTTTCATCTCTGTCCCTCCTCACCAACCCCCCTCCTACAGAGTGGCACTCCCTCCTCGCCGCCCAAGCTCTACCTTTTCGTCGTGTCGTCCTCTGATACACAAGGCCTAGAGCAACCAGCAAAGCCAAGGTGATAACCAACAGGGTGACGTATAAGAGAATATTCCTGCGTGTCTGCTGTACAGAGCTCCCCGTGTTGGATCCTAAAAATATGAGAAACATGACTCAGTATCACCTGCCTCCAGCCCTGTCCAGTGTGGGAAATATCAGCATTGGACTCCCACAGTTGAGTCAGTGTGTTGGGGGAATTCCATGGGCATTACAATGGAGAGAAAGAGGCAAAGGGGGGAGGGAGTTCCAGAGTTCAGGGTCTGGAGAGCAACTAGAATTGGGGGAGGGAATGATGCTGGAGTTGGGGTTGAGGAAGGGTTAATTTTGAGGGTTTGGGATATTGAGGAGATATATGGGCGTGGGTCACAAGGTGATGGAGGGGTGCAGGGGCTGGAGGAGGTTCATAGAGATAGGGAGGGGTATAGAGACTGAAAGGGTATCACAGAGACAGGGAGGGGTGTAGGGGACCAAGGGGGAATCACAGAGATGGGGAGATGTGTAGCGGACAGAAGGGGTTACGGAGACAGGGAAGGGTGTAGTGGCCAGGTGTCACAGAGACAGCAGGAATGAAGGAGCTGGAGAAGATTGCTCTGGCTCTTACCAGACCAGGCAGGGGAGGTGGTGCTCTCGTTTGTCCGTGTGTTGACGACAGTACAGGTGAAGCTGGAATTGGCTGACACTTCCACCTGGATCATACTGCTGATGCTCCAGAGCCCCGAGACGGCATCCTGGCTGAAGTTGTCCTGCCTCATATCGAGTAATGATCTGCTCTCCCCGTCTGTCCAGCTCACTGTGGGCTCTGGATATCCACCGGACGAGTGGCAGGTCAAGTTCACCAAGTCCCCAGTTTGTACCCGTTCTGGATTTGGGCCAACGATGGTGGGTGTGCTGTAATGGGCTGTTAACGGAAGGAACAGCGTGGTGACGGCAAGGAATCTGTTCAGGCTCATTCAGGGGCATGGTGGTGTAGGAGTGCTGTGGGAGGGGACGGTGAGGAGGGAATGCTGTGGGAGGGATGGTGAGGAGGGAATGCTGTGGGAGGGGACGGTGAGGAGGGAATGCTGTGGGAGGGTCGGTGAAGAGGGAATGCTGTGGGAGGGGACGGTGAGGAGGGAACACTGTGGGAGGGTCGGTGAAGAGGGAACACTGTGGGAGGGGACGGTGAGGAGGGAATGCTGTGGGAGGGATGGTGAGGAGGGAATGCTGTGGGAGGGGACGGTGAGGAGGGAATGCTGTGGGAGGGGACAGTGAGGAGGGAATGCTGTGGGAGGGGATGGTGAGGAGGGAATGCTGTGAGAGGGGACGGTGAGGAGGGAACACTGTGGGAGGGGACGGTGAGGAGGGAATGCTGTGGGAGGGACGGTGAGGAGGGAACACTGTGGGAGGGGACGGTGAGGAGGGAATGCTGTGGGAGGGACGGTGAGGAGGGAACACTGTGGGAGGGTCGGTGAAGAGGGAACACTGTGGGAGGGGACGGTGAGGAGGGAATGCTGTGGGAGGGTCGGTGAAGAGGGAATGCTGTGGGAGGGGACGGTGAGGAGGGAACACTGTGGGAGGGTCGGTGAAGAGGGAACACTGTGGGAGGGGACGGTGAGGAGGGAATGCTGTGGGAGGGATGGTGAGGAGGGAATGCTGTGGGAGGGGACGGTGAGGAGGGAATGCTGTGGGAGGGATGGTGAGGAGGGGAGTGCTGTGGGAGGGTCGGTGAGGAGGGAATGCTGTGGGAGGGGACGGTGAGGAGGGAATGCTGTGGGAGGGATGGTGAGGAGGGAATGCTGTGGGAGGGGACGGTGAGGAGGGAATGCTGTGGGAGGGTCGGTGACGAGGGAATGCTGTGGGAGGGGACGGTGAGGAGGGATTACTGTGAGAGGGGACGGTGAGGAGGGAACACTGTGGGAGGGGACGGTGAGGAGGGAATGCTGTGGGAGGGACGGTGAGGAGGGAACACTGTGGGAGGGTCGGTGAAGAGGGAACACTGTGGGAGGGGACGGTGAGGAGGGAATGCTGTGGGAGGGTCGGTGAAGAGGGAATGCTGTGGCAGGGGACGGTGAGGAGGGAACACTGTGGGAGGGTCGGTGAAGAGGGAACACTGTGGGAGGGGACGGTGAGGAGGGAATGCTGTGGGAGGGATGGTGAGGAGGGAATGCTGTGGGAGGGGACGGTGAGGAGGGAATGCTGTGGGAGGGATGGTGAGGAGGGGAGTGCTGTGGGAGGGTCGGTGAGGAGGGAATGCTGTGGGAGGGGACGGTGAGGAGGGGAGTGCTGTGGGAGGGTCGGTGAAGAGGGAATGCTGTGGGAGGGGACGGTGAGGAGGGAATGCTGTGGGAGGGGACGGTGAAGAGGGAATGCTGTGGGAGGGTCGGTGAAGAGGGAACACTGTGGGAGGGATGGTGAGGAGGGAATGCTGTGGGAGGGATGGTGAGGAGGGAATGCTGTGGGAGGGGACGGTGAGGAGGGAATGCTGTGGGAGGGGGTGAGGAGGGAACGCTGTGGGAGGGGGTGAGGAGGGAATGCTGTGGGAGGGTCGGTGAAGAGGGAACACTGTGGGAGGGGACGGTGAGGAGGGAATGCTGTGGGAGGGATGGTGAGGAGGGAATGCTGTGGGAGGGGACGGTGAGGAGGGAATGCTGTGGGAGGGGACGGTGAGGAGGGAATGCTGTGGGAGGGACGGTGAGGAGGGAATGCTGTGGGAGGGTCGGTGAAGAGGGAACACTGTGGGAGGGGACGGTGAGGAGGGAATGCTGTGGGAGGGTCGGTGAAGAGGGAACACTGTGGGAGGGGACGGTGAGGAGGGAAAACTGTGGGAGGGTCGGTGAAGAGGGAACACTGTGGGAGGGGACGGTGAGGAGGGAATGCTGTGGGAGGGATGGTGAGGAGGGAATGCTGTGGGAGGGGACGGTGAGGAGGGAATGCTGTGGGAGGGTCGGTGACGAGGGAATGCTGTGGGAGGGACGGTGAGGAGGGAACACTGTGGGAGGGGACGGTGAGGAGGGAATGCTGTGGGAGGGATGGTGAGGAGGGAATGCTGTGGGAGGGCCGGTGAAGAGGGAATGCTGTGGGAGGGGACGGTGAGGAGGGGATGCTGTGGGAGGGTCGGTGAAGAGGGAACACTGTGGGAGGGGACGGTGAGGAGGGAATGCTGTGGGAGGGATGATGAGGAGGGAATGCTGTGGGAGGGGACGGTGAGGAGGGAATGCTGTGGGAGGGACGGTGAGGAGGGAATGCTGTGGGAGGGACGGTGAGGAGGGAACGCTGTGGGAGGGGACGGTGAGGAGGGAATGCTGTGGGAGGGATGGTGAGGAGGGAATGCTGTGGGAGGGTCGGTGAAGAGGGAACACTGTGGGAGGGGACGGTGAGGAGGGAATGCTGTGGGAGGGTCGGTGAAGAGGAAACACTGTGGGAGGGGACGGTGAGGAGGGAACACTGTGGGAGGGTCGGTGAAGAGGGAACACTGTGGGAGGGGACGGTGAGGAGGGAATGCTGTGGGAGGGATTGTGAGGAGGGAATGCTGTGGGAGGGGACGGTGAGGAGGGAATGCTGTGGGAGGGGACGGTGAGGAGGGAATGCTGTGGGAGGGTCGGTGAAGAGGGAACGCTGTGGGAGGGGACGGTGAGGAGGGAATGCTGTGGGAGGGATGGTGAGGAGGGAATGCTGTGGGAGGGGACGGTGAGGAGGGAATGCTGTGGGAGGGGACGGTGAGGAGGGAATGCTGTGGGAGGGTCGGTGAAGAGGGAACACTGTGGGAGGGGACGGTGAGGAGGGAATGCTGTGGGAGGGTCGGTGAAGAGGGAACACTGTGGGAGGGGATGGTGAGGAGGGAATGCTGTGGGAGGGGACGGTGAGGAGGGAATGCTGTGGGAGGGACGGTGAGGAGGGAACACTGTGGGAGGGTCGGTGAAGAGGGAACACTGTGGGAGGGGACGGTGAGGAGGGAATGCTGTGGGAGGGATGGTGAGGAGGGAATGCTGTGGGAGGGATGGTGAGGAGGGAATGCTGTGGGAGGGTCGGTGAAGAGGGAATGCTGTGGGAGGGGACGGTGAGGAGGGGATGCTGTGGGAGGGTCGGTGAAGAGGGAACACTGTGGGAGGGGACGGTGAGGAGGGAATGCTGTGGGAGGGATGGTGAGGAGGGAATGCTGTGGGAGGGGACGGTGAGGAGGGAATGCTGTGGGAGGGTCGGTGACGAGGGAATGCTGTGGGAGGGACGGTGAGGAGGGAACACTGTGGGAGGGGACGGTGAGGAGGGAATGCTGTGGGAGGGATGGTGAGGAGGGAATGCTGTGGGAGGGCCGGTGAAGAGGGAATGCTGTGGGAGGGGACGGTGAGGAGGGGATGCTGTGGGAGGGTCGGTGAAGAGGGAACACTGTGGGAGGGGACGGTGAGGAGGGAATGCTGTGGGAGGGATGGTGAGGAGGGAATGCTGTGGGAGGGGACGGTGAGGAGGGAATGCTGTGGGAGGGTCGGTGACGAGGGAATGCTGTGGGAGGGACGGTGAGGAGGGAACACTGTGGGAGGGGACGGTGAGGAGGGAATGCTGTGGGAGGGATGGTGAGGAGGGAATGCTGTGGGAGGGTCGGTGAAGAGGGAATGCTGTGGGAGGGGACGGTGAGGAGGGGATG
>NW_027278375.1:45952-50952 GCF_030028105.1 Mobula birostris
TGGGAGGGATGGTCAGGAGGGAATGCTGTGGGAGGGGACGGTGAGGAGGGAATGCTGTGGGAGGGTCGGTGAAGAGGGAACACTGTGGGAGGGTCGGTGAAGAGGGAACACTGTGGGAGGGGACGGTGAGGAGGGAATGCTGTGGGAGGGTCGGTGAAGAGGGAACACTGTGGGAGGGGACGGTGAGGAGGGAATGCTGTGGGAGGGGATGGTGAGGAGGGAATGCTGTGGGAGGGTCGGTGAAGAGGGAACACTGTGGGAGGGATGGTGAGGAGGGAATGCTGTGGGAGGGGACGGTAATGAGGGAACACTGTGGGAGGGATGGTGAGGAGGGAATGCTGTGGGAGGGATGGTCAGGAGGGAATGCTGTGGGAGGGTCGGTGAAGAGGGAACACTGTGGGAGGGATGGTGAGGAGGGAATGCTGTGGGAAGGGATGGTCAGGAGGGAATGCTGTGGGAGGGGACGGTGAGGAGGGAATGCTGTGGGAGGGTCGGTGAAGAGGGAACACTGTGGGAGGGTCGGTGAAGAGGGAACACTGTGGGAGGGGACGGTGAGGAGGGAATGCTGTGGGAGGGCCGGTGAAGAGGGAATGCTGTGGGAGGGGACGGTGAGGAGGGGATGCTGTGGGAGGGTCGGTGAAGAGGGAACACTGTGGGAGGGGATGGTGAGGAGGGAATAATGTGGGAGGGGACGGTGAGGAGGGAATGCTGTGGGAGGGGACGGTGAGGAGGGAATGCTGTGGGAGGGGACGGTGAGGAGGGGATGCTGTGGGAGGGTCGGTGAAGAGGGAACACTGTGGGAGGGGACGGTGAGGAGGGAACACTGTGGGAGGGGACGGTGAGGAGGGAATGCTGTGGGAGGGTCGGTGAAGAGGGAACACTGTGGGAGGGATGGTGAGGAGGGAACACTGTGGGAGGGGACGGTGAGGAGGGAATGCTGTGGGAGGGATGGTGAGGAGGGATTACTGTGGAAGGGGGTGACGAGGGAACACTGTGGGAGGGATTACTGTGGGAGATGGTGAGGAGGGAATGCTGTGGGAGGGATGGAGAGGAGGGAATGCTGTGGGAGGGGACGGTGAGGAGGGAATGCTGTGGGAGGGTCGGTGACGAGGGAATGCTGTGGGAGGGACGGTGAGGATGGAACACTGTGGGAGGGGACGGTGAGGAGGGAATGCTGTGGGAGGGATGGTGAGGAGGGAATGCTGTGGGAGGGTCGGTGAAGAGGGAACACTGTGGGAGGGGACGGTGAGGAGGGAATGCTGTGGGAGGGATGGAGAGGAGGGAATGCTGTGGGAGGGGACGGTGAGGAGGGAATGCTGTGGGAGGGTCGGTGACGAGGGAATGCTGTGGGAGGGACGGTGAGGATGGAACACTGTGGGAGGGGACGGTGAGGAGGGAATGCTGTGGGAGGGATGGTGAGGAGGGAATGCTGTGGGAGGGTCGGTGAAGAGGGAATGCTGTGGGAGGGGACGGTGAGGAGGGGATGCTGTGGGAGGGTCGGTGAAGAGGGAACACTGTGGGAGGGGACGGTGAGGAGGGAACACTGTGGGAGGGGGTGAGGAGGGAATGCTGTGGGAGGGGGTGAGGAGGGAATGCTGTGGGAGGGTCGGTGAAGAGGGAACACTGTGGGAGGGGACGGTGAGGAGGGAACACTGTGGGAGGGTCGGTGAAGAGGGAATGCTGTGGGAGGGGACGGTGAGGAGGGAATGCTGTGGGAGGGATGGTGAGGAGGGAATGCTGTGGGAGGGGACGGTGAGGAGGGAATGCTGTGGGAGGGTCGGTGAGGAGGGAACACTGTGGGAGGGTCGGTGAAGAGGGAACACTGTGGGAGGGGACGGTGAGGAGGGAATGCTGTGGGAGGGATGGTGAGGAGGGAATAATGTGGGAGGGGACGGTGAGGAGGGAATGCTGTGGGAGGGTCGGTGACGAGGGAATGCTGTGGGAGGGACGGTGAGGAGGGAACACTGTGGGAGGGGACGGTGAGGAGGGAATGCTGTGGGAGGGTCGGTGAAGAGGGAATGCTGTGGGAGGGGACGGTGAGGAGGGGATGCTGTGGGAGGGTCGGTGAAGAGGGAACACTGTGGGAGGGGACGGTGAGGAGGGGATGCTGTGGGAGGGTCGGTGAAGAGGGAATGCTGTGGGAGGGGACGGTGAGGAGGGAATGCTGTGGGAGGGTCGGTGAAGAGGGAACACTGTGGGAGGGGACGGTGAGGAGGGAATGCTGTGGGAGGGATGGTGAGGAGGGAATGCTGTGGGAGGGTCGGTGAGGAGGGAATGCTGTGGGAGGGGACGGTGAGGAGGGGATGCTGTGGGAGGGATGGTGAGGAGGGAATGCTGTGGGAGGGATGGTGAGGAGGGAATGCTGTGGGAGGGGACGGTGAGGAGGGAATGCTGTGGGAGGGGACGGTGAGGAGGGAATGCTGTGGGAGGGATGGTGAGGAGGGAATGCTGTGGGAGGGGACGGTGAGGAGGGAATGCTGTGGGAGGGTCGGTGAAGAGGGAACACTGTGGGAGGGGACGGTGAGGAGGGAATGCTGTGGGAGGGGATGGTGAGGAGGGAATGCTGTGGGAGGGTCGGTGAAGAGGGAACACTGTGGGAGGGGACGGTGAGGAGGGAATGCTGTGGGAGGGGACGGTGAAGAGGGAACACTGTGGGAGGGGACGGTGAGGAGGGAATGCTGTGGGAGGGGACGGTGAGGAGGGAATGCTGTGGGAGGGACGGTGAGGAGGGAACGCTGTGGGAGGGGATGGTGAGGAGGGAACGCTGTGGGAGGGGATGGTGTGGAGGGAATGCTGTGGGAGGGTCGGTGAAGAGGGAACACTGTGGGAGGGGACGGTGAGGAGGGAATGCTGTGGGAGGGATGGTGAGGAGGGAATGCTGTGGGAGGGTCGGTGAAGAGGGAATGCTGTGGGAGGGGACGGTGAGGAGGGAATGCTGTGGGAGGGTCGGTGAAGAGGGAACACTGTGGGAGGGGACGGTGAGGAGGGAATGCTGTGGGAGGGACGGTGAGGAGGGAACACTGTGGGAGGGACGGTGAGGAGGGAATGCTGTGGGAGGGGACGGTGAGGAGCGAATGCTGTGGGAGGGATGGTGAGGAGGGAATGCTGTGGGAGGGGACGGTGAGGAGGGAATGCTGTGGGAGGGACGGTGAGGAGGGAACGCTGTGGGAGGGGATGGTGAGGAGGGAACGCTGTGGGAGGGGATGGTGTGGAGGGAATGCTGTGGGAGGGTCGGTGAAGAGGGAACACTGTGGGAGGGGACGGTGAGGAGGGAATGCTGTGGGAGGGATGGTGAGGAGGGAATGCTGTGGGAGGGTCGGTGAAGAGGGAATGCTGTGGGAGGGGACGGTGAGGAGGGAATGCTGTGGGAGGGTCGGTGAAGAGGGAACACTGTGGGAGGGGACGGTGAGGAGGGAATGCTGTGGGAGGGACGGTGAGGAGGGAACACTGTGGGAGGGACGGTGAGGAGGGAATGCTGTGGGAGGGGACGGTGAGGAGCGAATGCTGTGGGAGGGATGGTGAGGAGGGAATGCTGTGGGAGGGGACGGTGAGGAGGGAATGCTGTGGGAGGGGACGGTGAGGAGGGAATGCTGTGGGAGGGTCGGTGAAGAGGGAACACTGTGGGAGGGGACAGTGAGGAGGGAATGCTGTGGGAGGGGATGGTGAGGAGGGAATGCTGTGGGAGGGTCGGTGAAGAGGGAACACTGTGGGAGGGGACGGTGAGGAGGGAATGCTGTGGGAGGGATGGTGAGGAGGGTTTACTGTGAGAGGGGACGGTGAGGAGGGAACACTGTGGGAGGGACGGTGAGGAGGGAATGCTGTGGGAGGGGACGGTGAGGAGGGAATGCTGTGGGAGGGTCGGTGAAGAGGGAACACTGTGGGAGGGGACGGTGAGGAGGGAATGCTGTGGGAGGGATGGTGAGGAGGGATTACTGTGAGAGGGGACGGTGAGGAGGGAACACTGTGGGAGGGACGGTGAGGAGGGAATGCTGTGGGAGGGGACGGTGAGGAGGGAATGCTGTGGGAGGGTCGGTGAAGAGGGAACACTGTGGGAGGGGACGGTGAGGAGGGAATGCTGTGGGAGGGGATGGTGAGGAGGGAATGCTGTGGGAGGGTCGGTGAAGAGGGAACACTGTGGGAGGGGACGGTGAGGAGGGAATGCTGTGGGAGGGATGGTGAGGAGGGATTACTGTGAGAGGGGACGGTGAGGAGGGAACACTGTGGGAGGGACGGTGAGGAGGGAATGCTGTGGGAGGGGACGGTGAGGAGGGAATGCTGTGGGAGGGATGGTGAGGAGGGAATGCTGTGGGAGGGGACGGTGAGGAGGGAATGCTGTGGGAGGGATGGTGAGGAGGGAATGCTGTGGGAGGGGACGGTGAGGAGGGAATGCTGTGGGAGGGATGGTGAGGAGGGATTACTGTGGAAGGGGGTGACGAGGGAACACTGTGGGAGGGATTACTGTGGGAGGCGGTGAGGAGGGAACACTGTGGGAGGGATGGTGAGGAGGGAGTGCTGTGGGAGCGAACACTGTGGTTGGGGTGGTGAGGAGGGAACTCCGCGGGAGGGGTGGTGAGGATCACTCATTCCCTACCTGCTACATAGAGCTGAATGTGGGCAGTGTGCAGCGTCTTCCACTGCTCTGAGGTCTTCAGCACGACACACATGTAGCCGCCCTCATCCTCCAGCTGCAGTGGTCCGAAGGTCAGCGAGAAGTTGCCCCGGCTAAACTCCTGGTCATCCACTTTCGTCCGGTTATTGTACCTGCGTTCCTGATCACCGAACTGGCTGCCTGTCGCATTCTGAACGTGCACGACAATTGCCCCCCTCTGCCATAACACCACCTTCTTCTGCAAGGTGCGTTCCTCGTCCCTGTGCATGCATGGCAGGCTGACACGCTCTCCCTTCATTCCCACCACTTCCAATGGTTCTCCTGCAACTTGAGCGGGATGAGGAGGACACACAGTAAGTATTCTTCTGTCTCCTCTCTGGTATTCTGCTAC